>NC_044056.1:21668027-21785527 GCF_902167405.1 Gadus morhua
TTTATTACACACGTGTATGCATTGTACTATATTGCATTAATCACAATCAACCACATTGTAAGCCTTGTAGAGGCCCAACATCTGGAGAGCATTCAGTAGCAGACCTGTTAATGGTGGACATGAAACATACTGTTGCCCGGTCGGCTTAGTGTACCAGATCTCTGCTGTTGTCACTACTGGTAGACGGCTCGGTGCCCTGGTCTCTCCCTCCTTTATTTGGCCTCACTGCGGTTAAACGCTGGAGGTGAGTTTAGTGGGGCTAAGTGGCCCGTGGCAATCACGACTCAATCAACGGCCGGCTTTGAAGACTCTGCAGACGTCCCCGCGGTTAGGGGGCAGAGGCGGTGTTCAGGGGTCTGCACACAGACGGAGGTCAGGCCGAGGCCAGGGGGGGGCGGAGGAGGGCAGGCCAGCCAGGTGGAGGAAAGGGGTCGCCGTCACATGCTAAGGGGTCGGGATCCTGTGGACCGCCCAGTAGCCCATTGGAGTGGGGGTCTGGGGGCAGCCTGGAACCCGGGTTACATTGTGGGTTCTTTCCTCTCTCTTTCCTTAGATGTTGCATCACAAATAAATGTGCTGCTCTTTGTTGTACGTTGTAAATGTTTAATGTGCGTTGGGCAGGATGTAGTGAACGTGAATAGGGCTTTGGAACACTGTTCCTGATTGTATTGAAAAGTAGCATTAACGTATGTGCTTCGATACAATATGCCTGGTTCAACAACATCAGTAACAGACTCAGACAAATGCGTTAATAGGACAGAGAAAGGTATTTCTTGTGAGTTTGTGTGTGTGAGTATGTATTTGTGTGTGTGTGTGTGTGTGTGTGTGTGTGTGTGTGTGTGTGTGTGTGTGTGTGTGTGTGTGTGTGTGTGTGTGTGTGTTGTGTGTTGCGTGCGTGTGTGTGGGTGTGTGTGTGTGTGTGTGCGTGTGTGTGTGTGTGTGTGTGTGTGTTTGCTTGTGTTGGGGGGAGGGGGGAATTCTGACTCGCCTGCATGTGTACTGTCAGAAAGAAAGGTGTCTGTCGGTGTGTGTCGTCTTCTATTGCTGTCTCCTCAAAAGGCCCGCAAGGCACGACTATACAAATACTTTGTAGAATTAGCAAGTGAACGGCTCTTCAATTAGAAGAGACTGACCCAGAGTCAAGGAGACTCCTATTAAATCAGGAAGAGGCAGGGTTTATTCTTATACTATCGAGGATAATAAAACTGCTTGGTTTTAGTCCCGGTCTTGAACTATTTAATATTTTGTGTATTTTATGAGTTTTATTTCTGTTAATGTGTTGTCTCTCTCACTACAGGCCAGTTGCCTTTTGTTGTTTTGTCCATTGCCTCTGTGTGGTTTGCAACGGTGCAATGCTAAGGTTTTGCGTGTAAACCATTAGTTTCAGACCGCGAAGGCTGCGTGACCTATAAAGACGGGTAGGGTAAAAACGCGTTCTCCAACCTCAACGTCTGAATATGTTCTTTGGCAATAAGACCCGAAACCACCAATTTGAGCATTAGAAAATATACCCTTTACCCAAATAGCCTGATGATGACGGCAGCGATCCTGCGTCATATGACGGTATAGTTTCTCTCTGCAAAAACAAAATTGCTAACTTGGATTTATTCTTTGCGTAAATCCAATATTGACCTTAACCCTAACCCTATTGTTTGATAGTTTTGTCATTAGGATGCATTTTGATAACATTTCTACAGAGAAATATCCTTCTTATTTTCATAATCGTCGTTCAGTTAGCGTTTATGATGTTATTGAAGTTTGTTAGTGAATGAGACATTTGTATCATTGCTGTGGTGTTTTCTATGGATGTTGCTACCTTTGAAACCATGTTGCTTGCATATTGTATGAATCACTGTCTTTGCGTTGTGTTGTTATCTGAGCTGTTATGTTGTGTGTTATTTTATGTACATTTGGATGATGTTATTTTAATTAAACGAAGATTTTAGGCCCCCCCAGATTTTAGGGGCTTTCCGACAGAGTAGGATATAAAAGAGACCCCAGCTCACTCCCAACAGTCCTTGACCAGGACCAGGGCCTTTGTACTTCATGCAGACATTAATGCCCTGATTATATAAAAAATACCAGACGTTGATTTCCTACTCCAAAGTAATTCTAGGTTGTTTTTGTATCTTCTATGACCTCTCAGGGAGGGATTGCATCAGTTGATGTAGGGCTAGATCCAACCAATTAATAATCATGTATGTCCTTGAGACCCTCTTCCAAATAAAATAGATAACAGGTCTCTTGCTCTCTCCCAAGTTACCTTATGCCCTATGTGTCACCTGCTCATAACAGCACTTCCTGTTGGACTACAATTCCCTTGTGGATGTAGTAGTCTTTAATGCCCTCTTTGATATGTGAAATATGATATCTTAATATGAAACTGACCCCAGGTCTCAAGCTCACTCCGTGGTTTCCTTGAACCGTCCGTCACCTGCTTGTTAAATATCTTCCTGTTGGGCTACAAACCCCCCCATGTTGATCATTGACAAAGACAATGATTCAAACAACAAGCAAAGGATTTACGTGGTTTCATCGATAGCAGCATCCATAGGAACCACCATAGCAATGATAAAAAACATTTTGTGTACTTACAAACAAACTAAACATATGTTTGAGTTATTATATGTAAAACCATAGATTCACTGAACTTAGGAAAATAAACTTCAAAGGTATCGCTTTTAACCCTGAGAATAAAATGATTATCAGCCACTTTGTTATTTCAGACAGATACTTTGCCGTCTGGTCACAGGGTCTCTTGATTTGCCGTTTTATTGAATGTCTCTTTAACCAGCCGTTGTGGTTCTTCTGACCAGCGAGACGCTCATATTGGTCGTTTTTGGTATTGTCAAACAACCTCTTCTACGTTTAGGTTGGAGGTTGAAGGGAATAATTCTAAGGAAGCGTGTTTCATGGATGGTGCTATTTCTATTTCAAAAGGCTATTTGGTGAGATAACATAGTTTTCTAAACAATTATCAGAAAAGTCTTTGAGTGCGACTGAAAACTATTGTCTAGATGCCTTGCTGAAGGGTTTAAAGAAAAACTTTGAATTCTTCAACCTTGACCCTATTTTCTGATTATTATGGGTCTAGTGGCGCGTTTCCACGGGCGGGTGCGGTTAGGCCCAGTACGATAAGGTGGTGTAGATGCGGTTGCGGTTGGCTTGTTTTACCATCGCCGACAGTACCCTTATGGTATGGCGGGGTTTAAGGGTGCACTCACACTAGGCCATCTGGCCGTGGCCGTGGCCGTTTTCACACCTAACCGTGCTCAAATCTGCCAGTGTGAGTGTGGCCAGTCTGGCCAGGCCAGGCCAACTTGGCTACTTGGGAGAGGTGTGCTGCTACGGTACTGGCTGCCACGGTACAGATGCTAATGAGCCGACACGCGCACACGCAACCTGAGCTGGATGACGTATAGTCCATGCGCCGACCATGGACATAATAAATGCAACGAGCCTTCTTTCCCAATAAACGGTAAACATGGCGTCAAGCGGTTCAACTGTTGGTTCACGTTGGTCCCATAGAGAAAAACCCAGACTGGCGGCAGACTTTATTATGGTCCATGCAGCGGACGCTTGGTGATGACGTGTTACGACGTGATGACGTATGTAAAAGAGCCTACCGTGGCCAGGCCACAGTTGTGAGTGCAGGTCAGAGAACAATGGGGCCAGTTGAGCACGGTTAGGTGTGAAAACGGCCAACGGCCACGGCCAGATGGCCAAGTGTGATGCACCCTAAGCCGAATGGCATTAGCCGCGGCAGCTTCGTAAGCATTTGTGACCTCATAGCAGCACGACACAGTGTAGCCTGCTAATAAAAGCAATGAAAAAGAAGAGCAACAATATTGATGTCCAAGAAGGACGGCAGACTTTTGCGCAACATCTTCTACAATGAACTAAGCTTTCACCGTTGTATAGATAGCTGGATGTAGAGATAGATAGATGTGTAGAACTACCTTGCAGGTACTGTGTTTGTATGATATTATCCCCCGGTTGCACGGAATTGACGATTCTGTCGAACAATCAACGAGTGGAGGAAACGCAAACCGTTCCGAACCTATCCATACCAAACCGAACCGCAACCGCCGGTAGAAACGAGCCATCATGGAATAATGTGGACCAGGGGTCACCAAAACGGTGCCCGCGGGCACCAGGGCGCCCGCAAGGACCATACGAGGCGCCCGCAGGCCTGTTCTAAACATAGCACAACTCATTCGTGAACAACTCTTTCCCACCTTTTTTAAGTCATTGTTGATAATTATTGTGCGAAATCATTAACATGATCAGTTTCTTCACATAGATGAGTATCATTAATCAATATTAATAATATATAACTAAAGGCAAACTGAGCAAATTTGTTATTTCAGAAGAATGTATCAAACTTCGTATGACTCAGTACCCATGAAGTAGCTCTCAGGTTCAAAAAGGTTGGTGACCCCTGATGTGGACAATTAAACCGAAAAGGGTCCAATTATGAGCGAGAACGCTGCCGCCCTAATAATCCACAATCAGGCTGCAGTGTAATCCTTGGGGGTAACACCGCCTGTCAATGTACGTCTTCTAGAAGGGCTTGTTTTTGCTATTGTTTGTTGTTGTTTGTTATTGTGTAAGTCTCGCTCAAGGAGAAGTCTCACCCTGAAACCTTGTTGTTGGGTTGTTGCATGAAATTTCCCTATTGTCCTTACAATCTCGACTGTCCTTCCGCCGAATCCTTTAATTAATAAGAAGCAACACTTAGTGCAGTCCAACACAACAAACTCTCCTCTATCATGTTTCCACCATTCTCTTCCTGAAACAACTCCCCTCTCCTTGAGCGAGATTTGTTTGGGCATAATATCAAACCCAACTAGATCAAGCTAAAGGTAAATAGAAAAAAATGGTCTGTATAATATTGCTAGAATATAGTCTGAGCCTGTGAGTGGTAAAAACAAGCACTGTAAGTAGGTGGACAGGGCGATATCGCCCCAAATTATTCGATTGCAGCCCTTTTTCGTTGATTACGGATGGTTGATTATGGATTACGGACTAAACCAATTCTTGTAATTAAATTAGTCCCTGAGACCCAGATTGATTGGAATATTTGTCCACAAAGTGCCACAAAGGTAAACAATAGCAGTATTGCTATAGTTTAACCACCAACACTTTGTGGGTAAACCTGCTTCCAAAGACCACAAAGTGGTCCATAAAGACCCTATCACATGTCTTAATTACTTGTCAAAAATGTCATATCATTTCAAAAATGTCATATCACATATCAATTCAAAAATGATATGTAATATGTGACATGTGATATGACATTTTTGTGATATGACATTTTCTCAACCTGGGACATTATTTTGTGTACTTCAATGGCGATTCATTGTTATATTTGTGGCTCTTCATCAGACTTCAAGAAGAAGAAGATGCCAGGACATACGATTACAATGGTTTGATCCCCAGAACCAGTCAGCCTGAATCTGCTGTAGTGCAGTTCAGGGTTTCAAACTGGCAACTCACTAGAGCAGTGTAGTATGGACTTCATGGCACGGGAATGTGGCGGCACGCATCCAGAAGACTGACTCTTGTTTCTCCAGGAATATCTGTATGCCATATTCGGTCTTACTTGGTCTTGAAGTGTACTGGTGCACTCAAGCAGGACAAATCTGCTGCTTTGTCTGGTTGTAGCAAACAATGTTGAGGACCCATGTTTATGTTTTAAGACTTCATAGGTTCAGTGGGATGACGATGCCATTATGTGGAATCAACACAAAAAACAAGTCTATGGTCTTCTGAAGATTATTACTTGAATTTAATGGAATTGTACAACGTTTTATGAAGTGTGAATATGTAGCCCACTGTACTGGGCTCCACTTTTGTATTTTGAATTGGATTAATTTGTGATGATAATCGAACACACTGGCATACACTTAAAGTATTTTCAACAGAATTGACTTACACATGAACGCACCCCTGCACACATACACACTCACACACACACACACACACACACACACACACACAAACACACACACACACACACACACACACAAACACACACACACACACACACAACACACACACACATCACAGGATGTGCGTCTTGGTTTCCTACTTGAGGTAAGTTGCTTACTGGGATGTAATGTGGGTATTGCTCTGATCCTACTACGCACACACAAACACTTCCAGGTGTGTATGTGTGTGTGTGGGGAATGTGTGTGTACAGGACGTTTGTGTGTGTGTGTTTGTGTGTGTGTGTGTGTGTGTGTTTGTGTGTGTGTGTGTGTGTGTGTGTGTGTGTGTGTGTGTTGTGTGTGTGTGTGTGTGTGTGTGTGGTGTGTGTGTAACTTGCTTCTGTGTGTCTGTTTGACTAAGGAAGCACAGCAAATCTTTGTACTGCCTTTGTCTTGTCTTTTTCTTACTACTTGTGTTGAGCTGAGACTTAAAGGTGTAATTGCTTTCCAGTCATGGTATCCATTTGGCTTGGAACCAGCCAAATCTGGGTGCTCATGTTGCATTTGCTCTGGCAAATGCTTCTGGCCTACCTTAGCAGACATGGCCTGGGTCAGGCCAATCGCAACCGTTTATCTATTAAGGGGCGGGTTTGATAGGATGACAGAAGAGCAGCCTATGAAAGCACCGATGAGGCCTTTTCATAAACAACCAAAATGGCTCCCGCTAATGTGTCAAACGTTTTGTAGTTCTGACAATATATATATAGATAGGACCCAATGGAAACTACAAATGAAATGAGAGGTTCCATACTAATTCACATTTGTAAACTCTGCCACGCTATGTAGTCAAAAGTCAATTTAAAGTAGGTTATTTATAATTATTATTTATTACACTGTAATTCTTACTGTGTGTCTAATACCATGCCGTCATTTGTTTTTCAATTATTATTTTTTTTTAGAATCGCTTCATTTCAGACACCTAGCTCACAAGTTGTGACCAAACCCAGTGCCCTGATTCCTTCCAGCAGCATGTTTCTCACCGTGTTTGAACCGTCACATGTGGAGACGGTCACGTTCTCTCAAATACTGGGAACATGCACGCACATAGTGTAGACCCTTTACGGTCGTAAGTCTAAAAGATGTGGGAGAGTGGCCGTGTTGTGTGCTGCTTCTTGTGACCTCAACAAGGACAGGGGAGGTGTCTGGACATGGTGAGGAGAAGATCCACCGGCTGTTTCACTCCATCTCTCATGTTTCGACGTGTATCAGCCAGACTTTAGTCTCATCAGTGACTATCGCTATTCCTCAATCTCGTCTGGTGGTCGAGATTCCACATAAAGCATGGTTTTATTGAGACGGATCCCACTCCTCGGTAATGACTGGAGAGAAGACATGGAGAGAGAAAGAGAGACAAACTAAATTCAGATTCCTCTAAATTTGGAAATGCTTCACTTGATGAGGGCTGGAGGTGCTGGTGTGCCTGCATTGCAACAAGGGCCCGATAGGGCCAATAGAGCCACACATTCACACACTCCACAGGCTCCCTTGGGTATCAGGGTAGGATATCCCTTTCGGTCAGAGCATGAGCATGCATACACACACACACACACACACACACCAGAATCCTTGTAACCAGAAGGTTGCTAGTTTGATCCCCGGCTCCTCCTAGCTAAGGGCCAGGGTGGCCCTGAACACGGCTACAAAAGGCAAGGCTTCCCATCGGGAGCAGGTAGGGTGAGGTGCCTTGCCCAGAGGCTGCCTGTTGCCAGGTGTGTTTAACTCTGCCGTCGGTGTGTGAATGTGTGTATGAATGGTTGTAAGTCGCTTTGGACAAAAGCATCCGCCTACTGCCCTAAATAAATTAATATATATAAAATAAAATAAACCTGTGCTCTGTGTGTCTCTTGAATTAATTTCCCCTGAGAGATGACGTGCAGCAGTTTTACCAACCGTATGTAGGGTCACACTAGACCTGGTTGTACATACGGCTCTGTCGCTGAGACTCAAAGTGCTGTGGATTGTCTACTCACACAGAGATAGGCTTACTTATTAATAACCATTGTTTAATATTATAGTTACTCCTCCATGAAAACTCTGCAGCGCTTCCACCTCGTTTAGCAGAGGGACTGACATCATAGACGTCTTCAGTGTGACCGTATACAAAAATAGCCAAATCGGTGTGTCAAAAAGTATGACGTCTTGCGGATTTATGTTTATGTTAGTGGTTAATTTTGGTCCAACGTTAAAGTAAAGAGATCTTTCTACCCATCTTCCACCAGGTAAAGTCAAGCTCACCCGCCAAGATTTGGACACAGCTAGAGCGTGCTCATTCCACATGTCACATGTTCTCTTTCCCTAGGCTATGTTCCAAATATATGAAAAGATAAATGTCTTTGATGGCTCCATGGCATGCAGCCCACACACACCTACATGGGTGTCTATGCTGCAGAGCTTGGCGTGGGCGTTTGGTTGGAGAAAGCAGTCGGTTTTTGTTGCGTGACATGGAGAGGAGCTCTGTGTCTGATGAGCTGCTGTCCTCTGTTCCTGGCCCTGCCTACCACGCCCCACACTGTTTCCTTGTGTGTGTGCGTGTGGTGTGTGTGTGTGTGTGTGCGTGTGTGTGTGTGTGTGTGTGTGGTGTTGTGGTGTGTGTGTGTGGTGTGTGTGTGTGTATGTAAATGACGTCACCCCTGTCATATGGTGGAATGAGGCTGAGTATTTTTTGCCAATGGATATTAAAATGTACTGTATCTTCATCATATTTTGAGTCCCCATCAAAGCGCTTTGTGTGTATCGGTGTATTCATTTACACGGTCATCTATGGATGACGCTGGGATCAAGTTTATGCACAGCGAGGGATCAAACCCCTGCTTCATGTTTGCTGCGGAATGTGAACTGTTTCCAACATCTACCTGTCGTTCAGTCTGCAGAGTCAGTAGTAGATCTGTTCAGTGCCACTCTGGCGTCACTTGAACACAATGTGAATTCAACCTCTGTTCAAAGTCCTCGTAGGAACCATGGATTGGATGTGGAGCGCTGACGGGATTGGTTAATCTGTGAATCTGTTTCCCCGTGGCCCGTCCCCAGGGACCTGTTCCTCTGCAGCATCTGGCTTCTGGTGGCAGCTTGTGAAGCCATGGGCACTGGAGAGGTCGCTGGTCCACACTCGTCCGTCTCTCCCGGCTCCTCAACACTCCTCTCTAAAATGCAGACGGTAAGTGAGTCGTCACCCCGTCTCCATCTTGAACGACAGATAAACTGCACAAACAAACAAAAGTAAAGGCAAAACATAAAAATCACGATGCATCGTTAAGTGATAGCAAGACTGTAGTCATAGTGACCCCTACAGCGGAATATAGCTGGAATAGCGTGAAGGAAAATCATGACGTATGACGTTAGGCTGCTCTGATGTACCACTTCTCCTCCTCTATGATCATTGTTATTTGGCAACTCAAACATGATTTCTCCCTTAACATGATCTCACTCCTGGGTCGGGACCACAGACCGTTACTCCCCCCCCCAGACTATTTGTGTTCTCAAGAAGTGGAAAGTATTACTAAAGCTACTATTTTGATAGGAAATAACACAGTGTTAGTATGGGAGTGACACCCCGTCTTACGACTCACTTTTGATCTGACAGCACGCTACAGAAACAATCTAGAGTCATCTCTGAAGCTATTTGTAGCTCCCAACGCCTGTCTTCACTAGTGCTTCCTGTAGATAGCATGTAGCGAGATGTGCAGTGTAGTAATCTGTAACAGTACGCCGGTGGTGGATGGGAAGCCGGTAACCTCATCTATAGAGTAAGTGCAGTTCTCATATTAATAATGTATTGGATAAAGCAATACGTTTTCTCGACTTCCAACTCGATTATTTCCCTTCTCAAAATGAATCAAGACCACCAGAAGATGTTTCCAGAGAAGCTTCTAACTTGGATTATAGATCCTGTGTTCTCTCTCACTGACATCCTTTCTTATTCATAGTGATTTGATAGTCAAATATCAAACGAAACAATGTTGAGAACATAATCAAGCTATAATAATACACATTTTGCTTATTTTTGATATCGAGAAAATCAGTACGATGCAACAATCTATTATTAGCTTGTCTTGGGGATGACATCGCACGGCGCGGCTATATTTAGCTTGTTGTGTGAGGCGGCCGGCCTCCATTTACTGTCCGAGTGCCCGGTCTGAGGGGGACCCTCCAGGGGGCTAGGGGTCAGACAGCAGGCCCACGCCCATGGGGGATCATGTTGCCCACGGGGGTTGTGATTCCCCCACCGGTGCCCCGGTGTGGGGCCGGAGCCCAGCAGGTCGATGCGAACCGTAGCACCAAGGGCTGTGAGTCTGGGGGGGAACCTGCTATGTTTTGGGGTTTCATTTCTCCTCCGCACCAAGGACCCCCGGAGCTTCTGTCCTCCGACACCCACACAACATCGAGTCATGGAAACAATGCCTAGCAGTTTCCCCCCCCACCCACACACACAACCACACACCAAAAGCACACACAAACGCACACACACACACAACACAACACACACACACACAACACACACACACACACACACACACACACACACACACACAGGGCTACAGAGTTCCAATGGGGATAGTGCACAGGTGTGGGTGAAGGAGGACTACTTCCTGGGCTTCTGTACAGGCAGTGCATGCTGGGTGGTCGTTCTACGGCCATAATGACATCACACCCTGTGATCAGGAAATAAGCAGGACTGTATGTGGCTCTGGTCCAATCAGAGCTGCTCCCAGCTGTGAGTCATCCTGGGGTTGGAAAACACTATGGAGAGGGAGGGAGGGAGGGAGGGAGGGAGGTAGGGAGGGAGGAAGGGAGGGAGGGAGGGACAGAGGGAGGGAGGGAGGGATGGGGGGGAGGGAGGGAGGAACGGAAGGAAGAGAGGGAGGGAGGGAAGGAGGGAGGGCCTGAGGCCAGTGTCAGCCAGAAGGCAGTTAGGCTGACAGACTGTTTAGATTCCGTTGTAGATGTCATATCAGTGCAGCTGGATATTATGGTCTGGCCACGGGGAAGGGCAGGGCTGGAGTGGGAGAGCAAAGGCAGTATACAAAATAAGTGAGAATCCAATTCTTCCAGCGGTTCTCCAGCTGTGTGTGAGTGTACAAGCAGGTGGTTAGCGGACAGTGTTGTGTTTCTCTCCCGTCGGGTTCCTGGGAAGACATGAAGACGTGAAGGCTGGCGTCCACCAAGGCCTCCGCCGCGCCCTGGCCGGTGCATGCGCATGATCACATGACCCTGGACATGGACGCCGTCCTGTCCGACTTTGTTCGGTCCACTGGGGCAGAACCGGGGCTGGCCAGAGACCTGCTGGAAGGTACAGTAAGACTCCCCGTGCGTCAGTCCGCGGTCACGCTGTCGTAGTTCAGTATCTGTGTTCCACTGCGCTGGACGGCTTCCGCCTACACAGAGTCGGTGGAGCGAGGAGAGGAGGAGGAGTGAGTGATGGGGAGGGAGGAGGTGGAGGAGGGTGGACAAAGAGAAAGTGATAAATGAGAACCTGGTGAGAGCAGAGGAGATGAGAGGAGGAGATGAGAGGAGGAGGAGGAGAGGAAAGGTGATGAGAGGAGGAAGAGGAGAAGAGGAGAGGATAGGAGATAAGAGGAGAAGAGGAGAGGATAGGAGATAAGAGGAGGGAAGGAGATGAGAGAAGGATAATGAGCGGAGGAAGAGGAAAGGAGATGAGAGGAGAGGAGAAAGAGGAGGAGGTAAGAGGAGAGGAAAGGAGATGAAAAGAGGAAGAGTAGAGGGAAAGAGAGGATGAGGAGGAGATTGGGAAGGAGAGGAGAAGAGAGGAGAGGAGGAAGAGGAGAATAGAGAGGTGGATATGTGAGGAGAGGAGGAAGAGGGATGGCCAGAGAAGAGGGGGAGGGGGGATTGAGGGGAGGGGAGCCAGCATGCTGATATAGAGGCCCGTGTGACAGTTTTACGAGGACTCTCTCCAGGGAAAGCTTTGTGCCCATTCAGTGGAAGTCATTGAGAAGCCTTCTGGTATTTGTAGAGCTCACATACAATCCCCACTCTGGGAGAGCAACAGCGCAAAAGAGCACTGCAACAAAAAAATAATCCATACATCAGAACTGCAATTGATTTAACACCAGAATAGCACATTTCTGTTTGGGCTTCACCGTGAACCACATGCTAAAAACAGAAAATGTATATAAGCTTGTTGCTTTCCCGTTATGAATCGTGGGCAAAATGTGACGGTATAAGAGCATTTAATTTGTTTAATATTAACAAAGGCCTTTATTTACACTTGCTTGACCGAATACATGTTGACAGTCATTTAGTTATAATGAAACTTTATGTTGTACCCTACAAATAATTTCCTTACATCATGCTATGATAAACAAAGGAATAAAATGAGGATGTTTCAAAGATTCTACATACAGAGAATTGAAGTGTAAATAGTATATAAACCAAACTATCACCGTGATTTTTCCATTTATTTTAAACTATATTATTTAAACCTGCACTATTTACGTTTTTCGATCAGTAACCTCTAGTGGCTTGAGTTGTAGCTACAGGTTTGGCTAGGTTGTTTTCATGCAACTGTCGTCTTCTGAATGTCAAGACTCAAGACCCCACCCCTGGTAGCCTTGACTCTCGGATTGGAGCGTTACATTCTCCAGAAGCTTCAGAGAGATTCTTTAATGGTTTTCATAGCGGCAATAGAAAGGTTACCCAGTGCAGCTTTAAGTCTCCGGCACCATTTACTCTGCAAATTGCATCCACGAGCGTGGCAGGAGATGGAGCACCGTTAATGGCTCTGCTACCTTAACGTTAGCATCAGCCATCAGCAGCGGATATGAAGTCCAGCGCCGTCCAGCGCCGGCGCCGTTCAGGGCCGTGCTGGAGGGGGCCGCCCGACCTCATGATGCCGTGTGTTGTCCAGGTAAGAACTGGGACCTGGGCGCCGCCCTGGGGGACTACGAACAGCTGCGGCAGGTCCACACCGCCAACCTGCCGCCCGTGTTCAACGAGCGCCGCCTCCAGCCCGGCGCCAGGGCCACGCCCACCCACGTCAGCCAGGCCGGCCGGCCGGCCGCGCAGCGGCAGGAGGACAGCGCACAGGGTACAGCGGCGAGGAGCGCTCTCACACACACACACGCACACAGACACACATATAGACGTAGACACGCATACATACCCAGGCACACACACATTCTCAGACACACACACACGTTCTCAGACACACACACACACACGTTCTCAGACACACACACACACATGTTCTCAGACACACACACACACACACACACACGCTTACACACATACACAGACACACATTCTAAGACACACACACATACTCAGACACACACACATACACACAAACACGCACATAGTTAGAAACATACACATACACACACACACACACACGCAAATAAACACACACACATGCTCACACACACTCAGACACGCTGCAAAACCTGAAAGTGTACTAGAGCAGAATGGGCGATAAATGGAATTGATTGAAAACTGCTTTTAAGTCAACATTATTTGGTTTGGTTGTTGTTGAATTCAATCCATAATCCCCTTAAACAGAGAGAGAGAGAGAGAGAGAGAGAGAGAGAGAGAGAGAGAGAGAGAGAGAGAGAGAGAGAGAGAGAGAGAGAGAGAGAGAGAGAGAGAGAGAGAGAGAGAGAGAGAGAGAGAGAGAGAGAGAGAGAGAGAGAGAGAGAGAGAGAGAGGGTAAGAGAGAGAGAGAGAGAGAGAGACAGACAGACAGACAGACAGACAGACAGACAGACAGACAGACAGACAGACAGACAGACAGACAGACAGACAGACAGACAGACAGACAGATATCTACTGTATATAGGCCAATCATTTTTAGCCAAGCAGCTGCTGACGTCTCGTCCTCACACGAAGAACACAATTCATCCACATGCTTCTGCTGGCCTTTCTCCAACATGGAGGAGAAGGCGGTGGACGCACAGACAAGAGAGACACACAAACAAACATGCATCAAAACGACCCAACAGATTGCAAACAGACGCCTCTCTAACGCCCATCTCCTGCCGGTCTCCCCCCTGCCAGAGAAGCGTCTGACGCGGGGGATCTCCCACGCCAGCTCGGCCATCGTGTCTCTGGCCCGCCTGCACGTGGCCAGCGAGCGGGCGGAGCAGATCCCCGTGGAGATGCCCATCTACACCTTCCAGCTGCCCGACCTCAGCGCCTACAGCGAGGACTTCCGCGGCTTCATCGAGAGGGACCTCATAGAGCAGTCCACCATGATGGCTCTGGAGCAGGCCGGTACGCAGTGGAGGAGTGAAGGGAGGGACGCAATCCCCCGGCGGCCATCTTGGCTCTAAACGCTTTAGCCCGGTGTTTAGAAACAAGATTGCCGCAGTGGCCGTAAGATAATAATAAGAGATTTATAAAATCAGACGACGAAATAAGAAACTCTTATGACCCAAAAACCCACGTCATATGAATAAATTATGAAAATAAAATAGAATATTTCGAAGACGACCTGCTGTTATAGAAAACCCAGGACATAACCGAGCTTAAAGTGAAGCTGTGAATTTAGTGAGAGACTATTTGTAAAAACTTGAGCTGCAGTACCCTTCAGATAGATAAGAGTGTGTATACACTCTTATCTAACACAGCTCTAACACAGTTAGAAAGCATCTTCTCGCTTGTTAGTTGTTCTTAATGGGTTGTGTGTGTGTGTGTGTGTGTTCGTGTGCGTGCATGCGTGCGTGCCTGTGTGTGTGTGTGTGTATGCGTGCGTGCGTGCATCTGTGTGTGCGTGTGTATCTGTGTGTCTGTGCGGCGCGTGGGGGCTGTGAGTGAACTCTCCACTGTACATGAACAGAGAGGTGCTTCAGCACATTCTATCACGGCTCCTCTTCCCTCGGGGAGAGAGGATCCCGAGGCCGTCCTCCTCCGGGGCGTGTCACTAGGATCAGGGTAGCGGGGGCCTGCAGGTCAGGCTCTCCGTCATGCGTCCCTCTGCGTTGCAGGACGTCTGAACTGGTGGTCCACCATGTGCTCCAGCTGTAAGAAGCTGCTGCCCCTGGCCACCACCGGGGACGGGAACTGCCTGCTGCACGCCGCCTCCCTGGGTGAGTCCCCCCATTTCCCCTCAGACACCATCCGCATGAGGTCAGAGAGACTGATTTAAAGCAATGTGGAAAGCCATAGGCCGCTATAACACAACTTCATACATTACATTAGTTAGTACATCATTAATAACCTAATATATAACATAATTTATAACATAATTATACGGTCTTATAAATGGTCATGTATCACATTTTTATAACACCATATATAACCTCATATAGAACACAATATCACACTAACACTCTATGCATCCTCCTGTATATGTATGTTCAACATCATATATACCGCTTATATTACCTCATTTATAATAATAAAAAAAAATGATTACACAATTTATAACATTGTGTATAAAGCCATATGTAACATCTTATATAAAATCATATGTACCGTTATTTATCTATATAAATAGGCAGGATAGAAGTGGACGAGAGAGGATAGAAGTGGACGAGAGTCAAGAGGGATTCTCCATGAATCCAACGCTAGACCAGCTAGTACTTTGTGGTTTGTGTTGTCCTGGTCGTTTTCTGCGGGTGAATAAGAAGACATGTTTTTTTTATGGCATTATATTAATTAAATCTAAAACCACCGAGGTGAAAAAGGCTATTTTATGTCCGCTGATGGTCGTTCCCTCCTGCATCGTCATGAAACACTGCTGTCTGTGCCATCATAGCGGCCATACTGGTAATAAACACGCTGTGTGCACTAGACGCCTTTTTAAAAAACTGCAGACCTTCTGGAGGATCTCGGCAGCTGCCGCATTTCGTGCAGCTCAGCGATGGTGGATCGGCTCTGAAAGGAGGTCATTCACCCCCATGCATAATACACTGTCTAGCCACTCTGCCCCTGGTGCTCAGGCATGGTACTGCAGCCTTTTTCTCGTCACAGCTCTCTCTTGATAATAGCTCTGGTCATTTATAAAGCCATATATAAGGTCCTCTTTGCCATAACGCCGTATATACAATCACATTTACCATTATATTTAAATTCATAAAAAAACAGCAAGTCATAGATTCCGGGTTTGATATACCATCTCTCTCCGACATAAATACTTAATACTTAAAGTGTTTCTTTGTGTTTCCTTACTGAACGCATGGTGGGTGACCCTTACCATGCCCCCCCCCCCCCCCCCCCCCCCGCAGCAGGTAGTGTGTCCCCCACGCGCCCCCCCAACATGGTGTGTGTTGTGCGTTCCTCAGGGATGTGGGGCTTCCACGACCGGGACCTGATGCTGAGGAAGTCGCTGTACGCCATGATGCAGAGCGGCACGGAGCAGGCCGCCCTGAAGCGGCGCTGGCGCTGGCAGCAGACGCAGCAGAACAAGGAGGTCAGAGCGGCAGCCTGAAGGAGCTCCCACAATGCCTTTCACCCGCACACACCCGCGTGGACTCTTAAAGTGTTGTGAGGAAAGCTGCGGTATACGCTAGCCCAGGGGTCACCAACACGGCACCCGCAAGGACCACATGAGGCGCCCGCAGGCCTGTTCTAAACATAGCACTACTTATTCTGGAACAACTCTTTCCCCCCTTTTTTAAGTCATCGTTGATAATTATTGTGAGAAATCATTAACATGACTTAATTAATTAACATGTTTCACATAGATGAGTGTCATTAATCATCATTAATAGTAATATATAACTAAAGGCAAACTGAGCAAATTTGTAATTTCAGAAAAGTGTATCAAACGGGGTGCCCTTCGTATGACTCAGTACCCATGAAGTAGCTCTCAGGTTCAAAAAGGTGGGTGTCCCCTGCGCTAGCCTTTGAGGACCTGTACCTCCTGGTCTTTGAACTGCATGTAGAACAGCCCAATAAGGATCCTGGATGTCAAACGTTACTTTATACGCTGTGGTCCAGCGCCCGTGTTCTCGTTTGTTGTCTGCCTTACACAAGCCAGGGCTCAATACTTCATTGCACTGGCCCGTCGTACGTCCGCAGATGAAGATAACTCAGGGTGTTGGTGTGAAGGAGCCGAGCGCAGCGGAAGCGCTGGTCGTGAGGGGGGGTTCTGATGTGTGGGTGTGCGGTGCGGGTGGAAAATAACCTGCTCACTGGGGACGGCAGAAGTAGAAGAAAAAGAAGAAGAAGAGATCTACAATAATAATAATAGGCGATGTGTGGGCGGGCTGCAGCACGTGCTCACCACAATTTCCATTTTCCTTCCTGTGTGTTTGTGTGTGGATGCCCGTGTGTGTGTGTGTGTGTGTGTGCGTGCGTGCAGTCGGGCCTGGTTTACACGGAGGAGGAGTGGGAGAGAGAGTGGAGCGAGCTGCTGAAGCTGGCCTCCAGCGAACCACGCACTCACCTCAGCAAGAGCGGAGCCACCGGCGGAGGGTGGGCAACATCCTCTCAGTCGCCCAGACGCTTAATCCCCCAATGCCCCAATCTAGACTCGGTCCTCGTCACGCACGCAAACACACACGCTCACACAGACACACACACACACACACACGCACAGACACATGCACGTGCGCACACACGTGTGACACGCTTAGAGACACACGCACAAACATGCGCGTGCACAGACAAACACACACGCTTAGAGACACACGCACAAACACGCAAGCGCGCACAGCAGAGATGGAAATTAACTTTTTTGCCCACCAGCCACTGTGGCAGGTAGATTTAAAAATCTACCAGCCACTCATCTTTTTTACCAGCCACTTTTTATAAGATATATATTTTTTTAATATATGCGTACATTTTAAACAATATAATAGTAACAATAGATAAGAAAAGTGTTTTTCATACACATCAGTTGGTGTTACGATGACAAGTTTGGGGATAATTCATCTATACAAAGTATTTTCATTAAAAAACGAATTGACATATTAATAATAAAACAACATGCATGGCTACACCATCATAAGTCAATAGGAACATTTGTTTTTTTGTATTTACATGTGACTGCATACAAATGTGTCCACACAGACATGGTAACTAACGTATGATAGTAAGCATTATATGCCCTTAACACTAATATTCAGAAGAAAATATGTGTGGCATTCAGTCCAATGCTGAAAATATATCTGTGGCATTCAGTAGGCCAATGCTGCGGTAAAGTGTGTAAATTATGACCAAGTGTTTCTTTCTGTTCAATAGATAGAACTTTATCAATCCCCTGTAGGAGAAATTTGTTAATGTTTGTCCCTATAAAACAATAATGGTAAAATAATAAATACAAAACACGACGGTAACTGAGTAGGTCAAACCGTCCAATCTGAAGGCTCTACTTAACCACTCCCCCTAGCCCTACTCACTTCCACCAATGCGAAGCGAACAGAACTGAGTAGGGGAGGGCGTAGCCTAACTAGTTTGTGAACGACCCAGAGAAACGCAACTCAAATTCAATGTGAACATACAGGTGCTGGTCAAATTATTAGAATATCATGAAAAAGTTGATTTATTTCAGTAATTATATTCAGAACGTGAAACTTACATATTATATCAATTCATTACACACAGAGTGATATATTTGAAATGTTTATTTCTTTTAATTTGGATGATTAGTACTGACAATTACTGAAAATCCCAAATTCAGTATCTCAGAAAATTAGAATATTAGTTACGACTAGTACAAAAAATGATTTTTTAGAAATGTGGGCCAACTGAAAAGTATGAACATGGAAAGTTTCAGCATGTATGGCAATCAATACTTAGTTGCAGCTCCTTTTGCCTGAATTGCTGCAGCAATACGGCGTGGCATGGAGTCGACCAGTCTGTTGCACTCCTCAGGTGTTATGAGAGCCCAGGTTGCTTTAATAGTGGCCTTCAGCTCTTCAGCATTGTTGGGTCTGGCATCTCGCATCTTCCGCTTCACAATACCCCATAGGTTTTCTATGGGGTTAAGGTCAGGTGAGTTTGCAGGCCAATCAAGAAGAGGGATACCATGGTCCTTAAACCAGGTACTGGTAGATTTGGCACTGTGTGCAGGTGCCAAGTCATGTTGGAAAATGAAATCGTCACCTCCATAAAGTTGGTCCGCGGCAGGCAGCATAAAGTGTTCTAAAACTTCCTGGTAGACTGCTGCATTGACCCTGGACCTCAGGAAACACAGTGGACCAACAGCAACAGATGACATGGCACCCCAGACCATTACTGACTGTGGAAATTTTACACTGGACTTCAGGCAACGTGGATTCTGTGCCTCTCCTGTCTTCCTCCAGACTCTGGGACCTTGATTTCCAAAGGAGATACAAAATTTACTTTCATCTGAAAACATAACTTTGGACCACTCAGCAGCAGTCCAGTCCTTTTGTCTTGAGCCCAGGCGAGACGCTTTTGACGTTGTCTCTTATTCAAGAGTGGCTTTACACGAGGAATGCGACAGCTGAAGCCCATATCTTGCATACGTCGGTGTGTGGTGCTTCTTGAAGCACTGACTCCAGCTACAGTCCACTCTTTGTGGATCTCCCCCACATTTTTGAATCGGTTTTGTTTGACAATCCTCTCCAGGGCGCGTTTATCCCTCTTGCTTGTACACTCTTTTCTACCACATCTTTTTCTTCCCTTCGCCTCTCTATTAATGTGCTTGGACACAGAGCTCTGGGAACATCCAACCTCTTTGGCAATGACCTTTTGTGTCTTGCCCTCCTTCTTTAAAGTATCAATGGTCATCTTTTGGACAGTTGTCAAGTCAGCAGTCTTCCCCATGATTGTGTGTCATACAGAATCAAAACGAGAGACCATTTAAAGGCTTTTCCAGGTGTTTTGAGTTAGTTAGCTAATTAGAGTGTGGCACCAGGTGTCTTCAATATCTGACCTTTTCACCATATTCTAATTTTCTGAGATGTTGAATTTTGGGTTTTCATTGGTTGTCAGCTATAATCATATTCTTTTTGGCAAAAAACACTTATAATGTATCAGTCTGTTTGGAATGAATGTATACATTCTACAGGTTTGACTTTCTAAATGGAATTAATGAAATAAATCAACTTTTTCATGATATTCTAATAATATGACCAGCACCTGTATATGAGGCTTTAATAAAATCCCGGACGATTTTGAAATTCCGACACACATTTTTTAAAAGTGTGTCAAAAAAAGGGCATGTCCGGGCAAAAGAGGACGTCTGGTTACCCTACCGTGTGGCGTGTGAGCGTGTGCATGGGTTGAATTGCGTGTGTCTAACGCCGAACGCGTGAGACTTGAGAGCCCTGTTACAGATATTATCCCGGATATTGACAGTCGCAGTTCAGCAAAAGAGGCGTAGAGGAAGAAGGGGCCCGGATGTTGACAGTAATGGTTGTGGAACTGTGCAGCGCCGTATAACGAATGTATTAGATATGCAAATTTGATCGGACCTGACTGGAAAGTATTACCCGCCACAGTGGCGGGTGAAGTGACACAATTCACCCGCCACCATACAAATCCACCCGCAAAATGGCGTGGTGTTAATTTCCATCCCTGGCGCCGCACGCACACACACAACACACACACACACACACACACACACACACACACACACACACACACACACACACACACACACACCACACACACACACACACACACACACACACACACACACTAATGTAAACTTACACACACACATGTATACACGCACAGACACACACACCCACAGACAGACACACTAAGACACGCACCCACACACACCTTCACACACTGACACACACACACACACACCCACACACACACACACACACACACACACACACACCACACACACACACACACACACACAACACACACACACCACACACACACACACGTGTGTGTAGTGTAAATAGTCCGACCTATCCAACTTTACAAGGTTATTGAGACCATTTGAGTTAATAAAGAATCAACGGATCAACAAAAATACTCATTGACACCAACTTTACAACTGCATTGAGCCAGTTAAGCCACTTATACACACCAGAGTACTTGAAACTGAAGGAAACATGAGTCCACTCTTTCAGAGTAGCGCCTCCCCCTGCTGGTTCTCTTTGGTATTGCTGGTCTGGATGTGACTTACAGCAGCATGCCTTTAAGTGAGCTTGTTCAATCATGTGATTATGTTTTTATTATTGTGGAATAATGTAAGGTTTATCTAGAAACCTGGGGCCATCGGTTAAATCTGCTTGGCTTACTCCTTCCAATACAGTAAAACTCTTTGGCTGTCACTCACTGTTACCCATTAGCTAGTCACGCAGATGGAGCACACAGAGGCACGCCCACAGACCATACCCACACACACACACACACACACACCACACACCACACACACACACACACACACACACACACACACACACACACACACACACACACACACACACACACACACCCACAGACTACAGCCACAAACACACACAAACACACACACACACACACACACACACACACACCATACACCACACACACAACACACACACACACACACACACACACACACACACACACACACACACACACACACACACAAACACACCAGACTACATACACACACACAAACAAAATAAACATATACACAAAAAAAGGTTTCTATTTATGCAAAATATAGCCCGGCAGGTAAACAGTAAGGATGATCGTTTGTGTTTAATTAGATAAACATTAGCTTTAGCTGGCAGCATGGAAGGAGCTCACACATCATTCAGTTATTCAGCTAGGTGGGGGTGGAGGGGGGAGGGGGTTACCTACCACAAGGGGGCTGCTGCTGTGAAGAGGCCTGACTACCGCATCCAAACGCAACAATCTGCCGTGTCCTAATGTGGCGTGGTGCGTGGGGATTTGGATATTAAGCGGCTCTTCATTAGCGCCAATTTGGCAGCATGGGCGTTTATGTGTTTACGGGTTTATGTGTTTGCATGTTTATGTGTTTGTTTGTTTATGTGTTTGTGCGTTTACATTATTACGTGTTTACGTGTTTATGTGTTTGTGTGTTTACGTGTTTGTGTTTCACGCGTTAATCGGCCCAGCTCGCTCTCTTTCTCGCTCGCTCTCCGTCGTCCTCGTTCCATTGCTCTGTTTCTGTTCCTCTGGGATTTGCATAAATAGATGGGGTTGTAAATAGTGTGGGACGGTTGATATACCAGATGATGAGTAACCGCTGAAGAATGAGATACGGTTTAATATAGGTAGTGGTTTGTAACAATTAAAGCAATTTATGGGAATCCTCATAACAGTCCAATGCAGTGGCTCTGAAATTAAATTGTGTGTTTGTGTGTGTGTGTGTATGTTTGTGTGAACATGTGTGTGTCTGTGTGTGTGTCTCTGTATGTTTCTGTGTGTGTGTTTGGGTGCACGCACAATATGTGTGTGTGAATGTGTGTGTTTTTTGCTGTGTTTGTCTGTGTGTGTGTTTTTCTTTGTCCCTGTGTGTGTGTTTGTTGGTGTGTGCGTGTGTTTCTGTGTGTGTGTTTTTGTGTTTGTATACGTGTGTGTGCGTGTGTGTGCGTGTGTGTGTGTGCAGGGTGGATAACTCTGAGGAGCCGGTGTACGAGAGCCTGGAGGAGTTCCATGTGTTCGTTCTGGCCCACGTGCTGCGCAGGCCCATCGTGGTGGTGGCCGACACCATGCTCCGGGACTCCGGGGGAGAAGGTAGGCTCCGTCCATCTGGCCCTGGGGGCTTTAACACATGAGCCACCACAAATAATTATGAAACAAACTCATAATCTTTTGATAACATGCCTGGGTGGCGGGCCATTGTGAGACTTGTTTAATACACTCTGAACTTCTTGTTTTGAAAGATTGAATACTTTAACAGGATAGGCCAAAAAACAACACAGGAGCAATTTGCTCAATAATGGTCTCTACACTCTCCATGCATAAATCACCCAGTGACCTATCCGTTGATAGGTCTCATTGGCTTTCCTTACAGTCACACTACATGCGTCCGTCGACGGATCTCATTGACTTTGCATGGGGCGCTCTCCAAATGCATTGTGGGTCCGTCCGTTATGTCGGCTCTGTGGTTTTTAGTCACCTGATTTCTTATATTTATATCCACACATCGGCTTTGTTAGCGGGAAGTGATTTGATTGGATGCAGGCTGCGTCTACAAAGACTAGTCCCCTGTACATTAGACACGCCCCCTGTCATCCGTCGACGGACGCATGTAGTGTGAATGTAAGGTTACTATCAGGGCTGCAGTGTGGTCTGCACTGGTGTGGACGTAGTGTGGCTGTTGGCTTTCATTGAGACGCTGTATCTTGAATGGTGCCTGAAGAAGGACAGACGGGACAGACAGAAGCACCGACAGAAACACAGACGGAACGACGATACATTTTCAAACAAATAAACGGAGGCCCTCTGACAATGTGTATTTCCTGCCTGGGACCAACAAAGTACCATCTTGTCTTATCTTGTAAGATTAAATCAATTCAATATAATATTATACGTTGTGGAATGGATGCGTGGATCATAGCTTGTTTAAGCAGCCTCACCTGTTGACTGATTAACTGACTGGACTGTGAGGGTGAGGCTGCACACCTGTTGTACATTGAGCAATCAACGGGCAGCAGGTTAAACTAGCCAACTCCTAACTCAGGGACGATCTGGCACATGGCACCACGGTACACCTCCTAATCAGCATCAACACAATGCTGGTTAAACCTGTGCACGTTGATTGCCCAATGCAGAACAGGTGTGCAGCCTCACCCACCCAGAGTCCGATCAGTCCGACTCAGGCTGGGTGAGGCTGCTTGAAGGCTCTTCCCTTTGCTTTAGGCCCCGTTTACACGAAGGGAAAACGCAGATATTTCCACGCGGTTTTGCCTCAAATTTACACGAAAACGCAGTTTTTGTCAAAGAAAACGATCATTTCTAAAAAATCCGGCCAAAGTAGAGATTTCTGAAAACGCTGGTTATGTGTTGTCGTGTCAACGGGGAGAAACAGGGTTTTAGGTTCTGAAGCGTCACATTATGCACCAGGAAATGCTTAACGTCATAGGAGCGCCCTATGTTTACAGTTTGTTTGTTACAGGAAGACGCTTGTGTTATTCATTGTTGTTGATTCTGAGGATTCTGATTGGCTTGCATGGCTTTATCCTTCTCCCTACACTGCCGCCCATAGGTTTGCCATAGTTATAATGGCGCTCGACGGCGTATTTATGTGTTTTGATGTAAACGACAACTTTTTTGAAAACGATGTGTGCACAATGTTATTTTTGAAAACGGAGGGGGGGAAATATTAGTTTCTATAAATACCCTGCTACGTATAAACGTGACCTTAGACTGTTATATGCCGCATGTATATGTTTTACGTCTTCTAAGCTAGAAAGTCAGAGCCATGGGGAGTGTTCAAGCCCAACGAGAATGCCCCTTGCTAAGTGCGTGAAACAGCTCATTTAGGCTCAAACTTTACTTCTGTGATAGTGTGACGTACTCCCGGCCTACATTGTTTACAACTTCTCATGGGTGTGAATCTGCAGATCCTGGTGCAAAGGCGTCCAACCAATCACATCAGACTGGGCTACTTTGGAGGGGAGCCTTAACGCGACATGATACAAATAAGAAATAGGTTTTGCAGAAATAAGCAGTGAATAATAAGGCGTATTTCACAGGGATATAACCCTATTCTAGTAGTATCCCTGAATATATTTATTAACCCTAAAAAGCATGATATGGGATCTTTAAACCAGCCACCATCCAAACACATGGGTGTGGATTTCAGAGCACAAGTACAGGGAAACAAAGACTGATAAATGACCGTATTGGAAAACCTCTAATAAAAGCATCTGACCTAGACGTCTCCTCGTTGTACCCCCACTGCAGCGTTCGCCCCTATCCCGTTCGGGGGGCTGTACCTGCCCCTGGAGGTCACCCCCAGCCGCTGCCACTGCTCCCCGCTGGTGCTGGCCTACGACCAGGCACACTTCTCTGCCCTGGTGTCCATGGAGCAGAGGGACCAGCAGAGGGAACAAGGTGACCGGAGCACACACGCACGCACGCACGCACGCACGCACGCACGCACGCACGCACGCACGCACGCACGCACACGCACACGCACGCACACACACGTTGCGTCAGTGTGGTGTGATGCTGCTCATCAGGTCTCTCTTGGAGAAGCGGGGCTTAAGCCTTGATGAGACTCACACATGCTCGTAGTAAACTGGGGTGCGCGAGCCAACGACATCCCCTCCAACAAAACCGAACCCACGCATCTGAAGCCCCGCCCCCCGCACCTCAATGTTTTTCAACCCTGGCTACGGCCCTGGACTCACCCTGTTGAATCAAGGTCAAATCAATACATCTACTTGAACACTACTTGAACGCACAATCAATGCATGTGCATCGTGGTGCTGGTCAGAGGCACAACGTTTGAATGTCAAGCATGTTGTGTGAGACATGGGAAACGAAGCTTCGGACTGCCCAAAACATGGAGCTAAATTGAAGCTGGTCAGTTCGCTTTTACACCTCAGCCTAGTTTGAGAGCCAAAAGGCTGGTCCAGCTCAGGATGAATAATGCATAAGGCCGCAGTCTAATTACCTCTTATGCATTATTAAGGCAGGCCAGGCAGAAGCTGGAACCAGGGAATAACCCCCACACACAGAGAGAGAGAGAGAGAGAGAGAGAGCGAGAGAGAGAGAGAGAGAGAGAGAGAGAGAGAGAGAGAGCGAGAGCGAGAGAGAGAGAGAGAGAGAGAGAGGAGAGAGAGAGAGAGAGAGACCTCTGAGCCATTAGTGTGTGACCAGTGTTGGATGCACACTGCTGTGGTTTCTCAGTAAACTAGTGGTTTGAATCTAGTCCTTGACCAAAAAGCGTGCAGGGGCTTTAGATGACCTTGCATTTCCCACCACAAATTAAATATGTGGTGCCTTTTATAGAGTGGATTAGTTCCACGCCCGGGTCTGTTATTCTAGTCCTGCCGGGAGGGCTGTGAACTGCTGGCTATTTGGAATTTTGACTTTCCTGTTGGGAAGGCATTGCCAGGTCTGAGGTCTCACAAGGAGTTCCTTAAAGGGTGACAAACAGACTGAGTCTCCTTGACAACCAGCCTCGGTAGTCACAGCACCCCTCTGTATCTCTTCCTCTGGGCGGAACACCCTGGTCATTTGTGTCAGGAACTGGCCCTCTCTCTCTCTCTCTCTCTCTCTCTCTCTCTCTCTCTCTCTCTCTCTCTCTCTCTCTCTCTCTCTCTCTCTCTCTCTCTCTCTCTCTCTCTCCTCTCTCTCTCTCTCTCTCTCTCTCTCTCTCTCTCTCTGTTTGTCTTTGTCTGCTTTTCCTGCTGTCTCTGGGCCTGGGTAAAGTGCTATTCCTGGCCTACAGACACAGACCTAGTAATTAAATCTGGGTACAACCACTTAGAACCATTATCAAGAACAGAGGTTTAAACCATCTGACATCCAGCCATCCAGTCAGCCAGCCAACCAGCCACCCACCCAGCCAGTCACTCAGCCTCTTTGCAAAAGTCGTACATTGAAGCTCTGCTCTTCACCGGGGATTGACTTCACTAAGGGTAATTCTTAGTTCCACCACAAGATGGCGCATGCGGCCAATATAAAGCATCAGTCCCTCTATCACAAAGTCAGTGCGTAACCCTACTTCATCTCTGGTACATGATGTTCCTTGCCGGGAGTAGAGAACATTTTGTCTGCAGTCATCTCCTTTATGTGTGTACAGCACCATGCACTGCCTCATCACAGGCATTTGCAGATTCATAATCAGACGCAGATCATCGTGTGTGTGATCACGCATCATAGCATATCTGTAGATCATTGTGCTATAAGGCAAACCTCCGTAATGTCTAGACTAGACACAATACGGAGCAGCCTGCTGGGGGCACCCTCAAACTCGACACCGTTCTCATCCCACTCTAGAAGTTTGACCACCGAAACAGGTGTCCCCTCGAAACCACACCAAGACGTCTCCCCCTCCTCCTGTCCTGCCCTCGGAGGAGAGAGAGAGATACACTCCCTGTTCCAGGCCCGACCACACTGTGTTCCCCCCAGCCCCGCTCCACGAGGTGGTATCGGTGTGTGTTCAGGTGCCAGGCAGCCAGGAACACACTGGCCCTGTATTCAGCTCAATGGGTGGATAGATTATAGGAGCCCCTTCGCGGTAACCCGAGTCCACTGACACATCACGCCACCCGCTCTTTGATGGTGGTCCGCCGTCGGTGAGACCGCCATGCAGGGAAGGGCTAAGAAAATCCCTGGATTTTCTCCTTTTTTCCTGAAGAATGAAGACTTTCTTTCTCTTTCAAATTCTGCATTTCTAAGCAGGTTTTTTTTCCCTCCTCGGGGGCGCAGAGTTTGTTTTGGTTCCTGGACGGTACGTCTGGTGGGTCTTGCACTGAGCTGAACCTTAACCAGGGCTTGTGTTTCTGTCAGGGAGCGGACTGCCTGCCTCCCTTACAGTTAACGTGATAATGACCGGTGCTCATCGCCGCTGCCCTGGACCACTCCGGCCTGGGGTTTAACAACGAGTTGTAAGCAGGACCAGCCCTACAGAAAGCTGGGGCTATCCCTTCATGAGCCACAGTGGTATTTAAAGAAAAGACCACCTTCCCAATTATGCATCTACACAACGTGGCAAAACCCATGCACCACCTCTTGGTTTCGTAGTCCTTGTATCTCAGTACGTAAAGACATGAGGGGACTTGCAGATCAACTGTAAACGGAATCAATGTGGTGATCCACTGTGTGTATAAACACGGTTTGAGGTTCTTTCCATGTATTATTTCAATGCAGCTCCTACGCCAGTAAACACCGTGTTTACGCAGTAGAAAATGTGTGAGGCGAAAGAAAACATGTGCTTGGT
Organism: Gadus morhua; assembly: GCF_902167405.1. Classification (NCBI taxonomy): domain Eukaryota; kingdom Metazoa; phylum Chordata; class Actinopteri; order Gadiformes; family Gadidae; genus Gadus; species Gadus morhua. The sequence continues at coordinate 21,695,766 of NC_044056.1, forward strand.
TCTCCCTCCTGCTGTTTCCTGTGGTGATTTGTGGCCCTCTCAGTCTGCAGCTGTGCATAGGGGCCCGACGTCAGGAATTCAAACGTGTCTGAAGGTTACGACGTTGGACTTTTGCGAAAAACCTCAGCCCTCGCCTTGGTCAAAGAGGCAATCAATCGACCTAAGTGCTGTCCTAATCCGCAAACTCCTTTTCAACAGCTGCTCACTGGGACGAGAGGTTAATGTCCTGACCGTGGTTCTGGTGCTCAGCCACTGACACCTCCAACCCTCCACAGCTCACTCGCCTCACAACGCAGCAATGCTCTGATATCATTTGCACACACGCGATTCAATCTGCGGTTTTGCGTGCGGACAGGGAGGGGCGGTTTGGGGGGGGGGGGGGGCGGTTTGGTTCAGCTGATTTGTGGGAGGAGGACAGGATCCCCACCCAGTAGCACGGGGGGGCATCTCCGGAGAGTCCATTGTCTCTTGCCGGGCCTCACAGTCTGACCTTAGAGTGGCCCTGCTGTGCTCCAGAGACACAGGCGATGTTCACTTGAAATCTGATTATCACCAAACGAAACTCCGGGGGAGAACCGATGACAGAGACGCCTCGGAACTCCTGACCGGGGGAAGACACACGGCATCGGGCCGGATGATTGGATTGTCTAATTCACCTTGTGTCTGCGTGGTACGGTCAGACACGGTGGAGCACTCATAACAAGCTCCAGGTTGGGTTGAGCTCTTGCGCGCCCTTCGAGCCCTGCCCTGCACAATGAGAGTGAGCGATAGAGCGAGGGGGCAGAGATAAGGGAACCTGAATCTGATAGCCTTCCAGCTCAGCCAGCGTGGAACGAGGAGGGGCCGCGGCTCTCTGCAGTGAGTCCTCCTCTACAGAGAGCCGGCACCGCAGAGGAGCAGCCTATTGGCAGAGCTGCTAAAGCAGGAAGGAGGCTGCAAGCTCCATCTGGGACTGACAGTGAGGGCTGGAATGTCCTGGGCCTGAACAGGCTGGGCGTCTGCTGTCACCAGGAAAAACATCCCCCACCGCCCCACACACACACACACACACTGTCCCCACAACACCCAGCCTATAGGGGGGGCCTTCAGGTGGAAGAAGTGGAGGGAGGGAGGGGGGTGGGGGAGCACACATTGAGCCACTTCACACATACATATACATATATGCATACAGTTACACACATACATACTACATACATACAGACACAAAAATACACATTTCAGTGCTAAAACTGTCCAACTGTTAATGTGAGTCCATGCTAGGTCAGCATGCTACCGCTCTGGGCTAGATGCTCAGGGTCTACTCAGTATCACAGACAGAAGTACACCCTGATCTAGCTTCTACTATACGTGACTCGCTTGGATCACTTTTTCAGACAAATGTACAAATGTGGAGTCAAGAAGACATGCAAGTTATTGATGGGTTAATATGGTGCTCTAAGCTCTTTCAAGTGAGGCATTCAAAGCACTAATGGTTGGAGGGCTGCCATGAGCTCTAGCCATTAGGATTGCTGCTGCATTAAAAGCGGTTTCAGACGTGGATAACTCATAGTTTTATTGTGATAGGATGACAGGCATATGGGTGCAAGATATTTGGCGTCGATTTTGTTTTGCTGTGTAATGGAATCCAACGCTGTCTTCCTTTGTAACATGGTCAGCATGGTGGCTGTGTACGTTATAGAGATGACCACTTTTGTCCGACTGAACTAAAATGCTGATGTCTTTTTTTTCTTTTAGCCATTGTTCCCCTGACGGACTCGGAGCACAAGTTGCTCGCCCTCCATTACGCCGTTGACCCGGGGAGGGACTGGGTCTGGGGGAGTGATGACACCGACAAGACCAAGCTAGCCAAGTATGTGCTGGTTATACTTGTATTACTACTGCTACTGGTATGACTAATACCAGTTACTGCTACCGGTATACTAACGCTGGTAGGGTGCTGTCCACCAAAGCGCTCCATGGAAAGAATATTTCCAAAACGACCCAGTTTTGGTCAATCTAGGCAGGCTTAAAAAAAGGGAAAGACAGTTGGAGGGAGTATTGGAAGTCATGTGAGAGATTCGGTCTCTGGAATCTGCTCACTCCAACTGAATTCCTTTGTGTCGGCCTTTGCTGACTTTATTGGGTTTATGTAAGAAACGGTGTGTGTTCCACATTCCTCCCTGTCATACCTACCAATTAGTTTTGCCTCCGTAACTATTTAATAGATATTTTCTAAAGAGGGTCCATTATTACACACTACTTTAAATGAGGCATCTGACAGTTTGCCGTACATGTTGTTTGTAGAACAATGAGCCAATGACTTCATTAGTAAATATGGATTAACCTTCAAAGTTACTGTACATGCTTTAAAGGTAGGCCAGGCAATTCTGAGCAACCAGCCAGAGTGAGCTTGATTTTAAACCAACCGATATAATCCCGGGCCTCCCTCCCGTGACTAGCTTTAGAGCTCAGCAGTAGATCTGCCTAGCCTTGTGGAAGACTCTGGTCATGCGCGATGAGCGCACGGATGGAATGCTCACAGGTAGGCGGGTCTGTATCTAGACGGACAGGTAAGCCATCCAATTATGTCATTCGGGCTGAATGACATGAGTGTGCTGGCTCAACTTCCAACAGAGATATAGATAGCGGATTTCTTATTTTTCTTTGCCAGAGCATTTGAACATTGATTGCTATTGAGACGTTCACAGAATTTCAACAAATGTTAAAAAAAATGCTTCTAATATTAATTGTGAACCTTACCTTAATCAGTAATTGCCTTTATTTAATAGTTATTATATCTTCTTACAGGCTCATTCTGTCTCTGGAGGCTAAACTGAATCTGCTGCACAACTACATGAATGTAACCTGGATCCGAATCCCATCAGAAACAAGGGTAACACCTTTAATCCACGAATACATAATGTATAGATCAGTAAATAAACATGAACATAAACTAGGGCAGTGGGGACTGCATTAGTATGTGATAGTGGTAGTCTATGAATCTTACAAATAAACCCATTGGGCCAGCATACCTTTGATGATACTACGGTGAAACCAGGTATACTTAAACAATTATTTATGTATTTGATGTGATTCGTAGGCTCCTCTCGCTCAGCCAGAGTCTCCCACCGCCTCGGCAGGCGAGGACGTCCGGTCTCTGGCTGAGTCCATCGACTCGGACCGGGAGTCCGTGGGCAGCAACTCCAACATCAACGCCGGCAAGCCCGACAAGGACAAGGACAAACAGCGCAAGGACAAAGAGCGAAACCGGGCCGACTCGGTGGCCAACAAGCTGGGCAGCTTCAGCAAGACCCTCGGCATCAAGTTGAAAAAGAACATGGGCGGTCTTGGCGGCCTGGTGCACGGCAAGATGAACAAATCCAACTCGGGCCCCGGGCGGACCGGGGACACCGGAGCCGGAGAGAAGATGAAGAAGAGGGAGCCCAAGAGCAGCAAGGCCGGCAAGGAGGAGTCCGGCCAGTCCACCAGCTCCACCTCCTCAGAGAAGGTCACCAGTCCCTCCCCCACGGACGGAGAGAAGGTCTCCAGCACCTCCCCCGCCGAGAGGCCGGACGGCGCGGGGAAGATCCTGGGGGACAGGACGCCGGAGAGCTGGAGGTACAGCACCGACGTCACGCTCAGCGTCAACATCCTGAGGGCCGCGATGCAGGGCGAGCGCAAGTTCATCTTCGCCGGGCTGCTGCTGACCAGCCACCGGCACCAGTTCCACGAGGAGATGATCAGCTACTACCTGAGCAACGCCCAGGAGCGCTTCAGCCAGGAGCAGGAGCAGAAGAAGGACGAGGAGAAGAAGCCGGGCCCGGTGGGGAAGAAGGTGGACCAGGAGGACGCCATCGCCCAGAAGGAAAGAGTAGACAGCTCCCCTCCGGTCAGCTGTTCTCCAATCCTGCCACCGCACAGGCAGACCCACAGCCACAGCCAAAGCTCACAGCCATTACTGGGCCCTAAGGTGCAGGGCCGGGACAGCCCTACTCCTCTAGTGCCCTCCATCCCAGTCTCTGTGCCGCCTCTCCCCACACCTCCCGTGGCCCAGCGGGTGTGTCACCCGGTCCCTGTTTCACTTCCCAGCTACCCCTCCCCTAGCCTGGAGGCCAAGAGGCCCGGGTCCATCCCCGTGTCTGCCCATTACAGCCATACGCCTCCCGTCCAGAGGCACAGCGTCATCCACCTGCGGGACGTCAACGTGCAGTCGTCCCGCTACCGCGAGAACCCCTGCAAGCCCGGGGCGGCGGGCTCCCTGAAAACATGCGCCACGTACCCCCAGCAGAACCGAACGCTGTCCTCCCAGAGCTACAGCCCGGCGCGCCTGTCGGGGGTGCGCACCGTCAGCACTGTCGACAGCCTGGCGTACAACCTGCCAGCCGAGCACAAGTCCCACACCTACACCAACGGCTTCAACGCGGGCGACGTCCGCGACTGCCTGGAGTTCGCCGACGAGGAGGACCCCTCCCCGCGCTCCCGGCTCGGCCACGACAGAGCGGGCGGTCCGACCCCCGGGGGGTCCTACCTGTACTGTTTCCCTCAGCGCCGCTGCAAGAGGGACGACTGCTCTTTCTACGGCAGGCCGGAGACAGATCACTACTGCTCCTACTGCTTCAGAGAGGACGTGAGGCGCAAGGAGAGGGAGAGCAAGACGTACCGGCCCACCGCGTAGCCACCGCCGGCGCCGGCCGGGACTCACGAAGACCACGGGAGACAAGGTGACAGACAATGCCATCTGCACTCAGCATTCAGTGTAGGCTGATGGCACCAAATCGTACCACTCTGTTGAACACCACTCCTGTGTGTGCGCCCTTGTTACCCTCTCTCGTTGCTGAAGAATAGTTCTTAATTACAGGGTATGGAGAACTGGAAACAGTGAGCACCTTTGGCCAGATATTGTGCTACTTGTGTTTTCTGTCGCGTTAAATGTGCTATTTTACTTGTTTTAGAGTAAAAGCCATCTATCGTCGTGGGTCATGTGTATGTGAGGGAGGGAAACACACATTTTAACGAATGCAAGTCATTTGATGTTTTTTTTTAAGGAGAGAGAATGGCTCGGCGGTTGGATCAGTTTCGAATGCTATACTTTTGATCAGTTCTTCAAAATGTATTTGTGGGAATTACTATAGGTGTTTTGAAATCAAAAGAGAAACAACGAGAGGTGTTGAACTTGAAGCAATAACTTGGTGTTTTTTGCTACACCTCTTCCAATTTTGTCTATGCACCGATGATAGCTACTGTAAGTTAACTCTGTCTTGTACATGGTTAAGGGTCGTCACAGTGTGCTTTTGTTAACAAACGTGCAGTGCAGGAACATACACGCATAGAACCTATTGATATTAGCGCTTAAATAAGACCTACTGTAAAGCTGTTTCATTTGTGAAATATACCTACACCTTTGCTTTTTATGCGGCAAGGGAATATTTCCAAAGTGTCTGAATTGGAGTCGCAGCATTGTGTGAAATACCATGAAGATTCCTGCACTTGGCAACACTCCTAGATATCACAAGCACTGCCAAATCGGCTTCCTTAGAAAGTCGCCAATGGCGGTCATAAATTGCAGGCTAGACATGATGTGCCAAAAGACGAATAATATGCATTGGATCAATTGGTACTTAGATGTTTGGTGTTTGTGGCGTGTCCCCTGAAACCAACTGCAAACCACTGCTAACTTTCTTGGTGTGAAACATGGTGGGATGTCCGAGCAAGCCAAAGCCGTTCTGTCTGAAACGTAGTTCTGTGTCACATTCCCCACACCCAACACTGTGCCCAAACACACGACCGACGGTACCGCCGCGACGCCGGTCCAGACGTGACGTTGTGTGTTCCCACACACTCGGAGGCCATTCAAAAGCACCTGCCGCTGAGAGCACCTCAAGCCTTTGTGACATCATTAGTGCTTTAACCAATCAGTGGGCGTCAAACCCCTCCCCCTCCCCGGGCCTCCCAAGTGCTTTTCCGTTTTGTTTTTCTTTCTTTTCTCCGCTTATTCCCGTTACTCCGGTAAGAAGTCGTGTTTGTACCGTGCTGTTCGTTTTGGTGACGCCTGGATGGTTCTGCCCTGCTGTCCTTTGCTGAGTGTCCCTCCTGGCCAAGGATGTCCACTGCCTGTCTCGGTTCTCCTCTGTGTTCGTAGGCCACCCCCGCGTGACGGGCGTCATGGACTCTCCCCATGTTAGAAGTCTTAAGATATTATTTTGTATTTGTTTTATTTTTAACGTTTTACACAACTTAAAATGGTTTATTTGCACATTAGGTACAAATGTTAAATGATAATAAAATGTTCTATTGTTCCAACTGTTGGATGTCTTGTTTAATTGGTTGCTTTACTTGAGATGATAGCTATAGGTGACAAATTGACAAGTTTACAATAAGGGTACAATATTCAACCATTACTTAGCATGAGTTAATATTAATAATTTACTTACTATTGGTGTTCATGTTAACGAAGGTATGAATTCATACATTATTCAATAGGGTTAGAGTTAACCGTAACCCAATCCTTTTTTAATACTGACATTTGGCCAACCAAAACAGCCAGCGGGGTAAAGCTTTGTACTAGCAAGGCAGGAGGCCATGATTATGAATGAAGTTGATACTTCATATCAAGGACTTCCATAAGATGTTAATGGGGATTTAGCTTTGAATAAACAACCTTTCAAATTATGTTTACTTTTCCATTAAACATCCTCATCAGGACCCTCCTATTCCATCGACTGCTTAAACATTTCATCCAAAACGTTTGGTTTCTACGCTGTTACTTTTCCACCACATATCTGTCTGGTTGGCTAGCTCTGGCTAAAAGCTGTAGCCATAGCGCCACTGAACAGAGTTGCTCTGTTGGCCTGTCGTGTGTGTGAGATGAATTCCATGTTCTTTGGGGGAGTCTTGTGACAAGAGGCTGGTAGTGGAGGCAGTGTGTGGGTCAGGGCCAATTTATTCCTCATGCTTCAGATCACCATTACAGTAGATTAGAACATTACTCCTAGTTGCTATGTCCACGTGGGCCTGCAGACTATTAGGTCTACACCCTCAGATTACTACAGCTTGTAATGCTAATTAAGCTATAATCGCAGTATGTTAGCTTAAGGGGACGGGATGAAGAATCTCCGGTATGATGAATGGTCAGGTCTATAGGTCATAACAAGGTCAAATGTTCTCGTCTTGCAGACCAGTTTAAGAAATCTCTGGACCTGAGGAACGTTGTGGACAGAAATGTGTGCTTCTGCGTGCTTTCAATAGGGCATTGTGTTTGCTGCCTCTCCAACAACAACAGGAAATTACATTAATCATGTTTTGCACACATTGAACTCAGTTCCCAATCAAGGCCAAACACGTTTATTTTCTTTTGTGTTGCATTTCCGATCATGATAATCAGCAGGGAGACAATTATTTCTCACATCATGAATTAATTTAAACTTTCGCGTTCATCAACGGCCTTACAATGAAGAAGTACACAAACGACGAGGACTATCATTCATCCCACTTTTATTAGCCTGTGTGTTGAGATTTGTTCCATTGTATATGTTACACTACACTTACAGATCACAGGCCTACAGACGCCATTGAAGCAGGATTTCCTCTTCCTTGATCTCCCACACACACCTACACACATGCACAGAAGAATCGATCCACGCACCCGCACACCTACACTCCCACACACACACAGCAGCCTGTCGGTGTGTGGTGCCAGCCTCCATAGTTGTGTGTGTGTACGTGTGGGAGGTGAAGGGGGGGGGGGGCTCTGCAGCTCTGTTCTCAGGAGTGGGCGGCGGCGTCACATGGCCTACCGCCTGGTTCTCTGGAGACTGGGAGGGATATGAGAAGAGAGAAAGAGGGCAGGTAATAGTAGAGGGGGGCTTCTGTGTGGAGAGGGGGCGCCCCTTGAGATGAGCCTGATACTACTGTGAGTCAGTCTCAACAGCCTCCCCCCCCCACACACACACACACACACACACTCACACGTAGAGTGAAAGTTTTCCTTGAAACACCTACTACTCACAGCGTCTCTCGCCCACCCACCTACACCTCCGTCTCCCTTCTTATTTAGCTCGCGCGCTGATAAACGTGTGAATCTCTCCCTCACTTATGTAACTCTAGCGGGATACCACCGCGCTCGGAAGGGCGAATGAGCAAAAGGAAACAGTGACTTATCCTTCTCCTGCTCGGTCTTCCCCCCCCGTGCGCCCACATCCTGCTCTGGGCCACAGCGCCAGCGTTGCCCCTCCCCCTCTGTTGTCCTTAACGCCCGGCGTCCTCAGCGTGTACGCAGCTCGACCACGGGGGAGGAGCAGACCAGGAAGGAGGTTCACAGCCTGAGCACAAGGGATTGCAATGTCCTCACCCACAAGTTCAGCATAAACACAGCGGGGTAATGATGCGGCACATGCATCGGCGTATGCTAAACCGTTGGCCGGCCACAGCGCACGATTGTTGAATCATTTATATGAGCCGTCATTGTTCACGTGTGGAGGAAGACAGGGGAAAAAAGAGTCACCGTTGTAAGTTTAAACGATGGTTTAGTTTGGAAACATGGAAAGCTGGGGATATTAGAAAGCGTGACGTTGATATTGAACATCCTGCCCACAGTTGCCCGAGCGTACGAGACATGCTGTTTCCTTTCATGGGTCCGGGCTTAGAGGCTGTGTCGCACTGACAGCACACCAAGTTCTGCGGCGGTGCCAGGGACGGCAGCTTGTTCGTAGCCGTGTGGCTCCAAATTGCCTAGAGACAGGAGGTGTAATGATTGAGGAGGGGTGCACACACACACACACACACACACACACACACACACACACACACACACACACCTTCTAGTAGAGCGTTTTCATGTCACTCCGTTGACTCTCTCTAGCTCCCGTTCTCATTCACAGAAAGGGTTTTCACTGCGAGTGAGGTTTGTTGCAAAGTCCGTACTCTTGTTTATTCATTAAAAGCACCGCGTTGAAAAGGTGACTGTCAGTCAAGAGAGAGACAATAGAGGGGGGACAAACAAAGGTCACACAGAAAACTGCCCGGGTCAGAGGGTTCGACCTCCTGAAATAGACAGATGGACAAAAAGTGTGTGTGTGTGTGTGTTCATTGTCAACGACCTTGGCGTTACGGTTGGAACGCAGTGTTCTTTCCTTGTTGATAGCATGTTCCAGACCATAGAGGCTTTAGAAAAGGGCCTGGTGTGGAGGCACGGCGGTTTGCTATCAGCGCTCTTATCTGTTCCCTCTCGTTCTGCACTGCAGCTCCCAAAAGTCCTGTTTGTTTAACGTACTGTTGGTTCAACCCGTCTGGCGGCTGAACGCATTATTTCTATATTATTCAGACTGGGAAATGACGCAAATCTCTGATGAAAAAAAAGGCACAATATAGTAATTGGCTTATTTTATGAATTTATTTCCAAATGTAAACTTCACTATTTCATGCATACAAGTTATGACAACATACATAATTCAACATCTCTTTTTGTTTTTTTTTATTTGCATAGGACATGGTCACAATATATCATCTAACATGTAAAAAATAATGCCATACAAAAGTGTACAGCGAAAAGCAACTATGGACCAGCATGTTGAATATGTGTGGAATAATCCGTGGAGCTGTACAACTGTTAACACTTGAGTGTAGTGATTTTGGTTGATTGAGAGAAGACAAAATAAAACGACTGAAGACGTACGAGATCCGGACACCTGAAGGTTAGGTTGAGGTCGTAGTAGTAGGAGGATGCACTGGCCATAGTTCAATCAGAAGTTATTTACACAGTAGATAGAGTATGATGGTGCTGGGGGCAGTGGGGCAGCACCACAGAGTCACTACAACAGGCAACTGATGGTGATGGAGGAGAGGGAGGGAACACACACACAAGCACGCGCACGCACACACACACACACACACACACACACACACACACACACACACACACACACACACACACACACACACACACACACACACACACACACACACACACACACACACACACAAACACAAGGAGAAAGCGTGTTAGCATTACACTGAGGACTAAGATGTACTGGGTATACCGAGCCTGCAGGCCATCGACACACTCTCTCCCTCTCTTTGTCTCAGTCTCTGAGTCCTACATTTAAACACATCAGAGTCAACAGGGAGCAATGGTGGCACAATGTGCTGGACAACCTGAAAGACATATGCAATACGGGAAGGGGCGGGGCGGGGCGGGGGGGCAGGATGAGGATCCTGCCCTGCGTTGAGAAAATAAGAAGAGCAATATATTTCCAGTAAGGAGCCCGTGTTGCACAGGGCCATTTAAAAAGGACTTTGAACCACAGCAGGGCTTCTGCTGACGGTTAGAAGGGGTTGGAAAAGGGCGGCTTGGAATAGGTTCAGAAAAAGGTCCATGTGAAGTACGTCCGTAGTAGCAGTGGGCAAACACCCAACAGCAGGGTTTTATAGGGTTAAAGTCTAATGCTGTGTCGGGCACCCAATGACTTCCATATTAATCTCGTTTTTCTTACCAATTCTCAAGCCTTTGGTTAGGAAGTGAAAATGGTTCCAATATGATACGAGTACCGCAGGCCGATTCATCGTCCTTTGAGAAGGTCATCTTTGAAAAAGCCTTTACAACAAGGGAAGACTGACATCATCACTATTTTGCCTTTAGAACTCGAATGGGTGTTGTTCTTTCGATTTGGATTCCTCTGCACAAGCAGACGCCGATTGCAAAGACAGAAGTGGGGATTTGTTTGACTTCGTCGATGTCAAACAAACTGTGCACATATCTTGCGATCCAAGACATAACAGTGTACAAAAAGGAGCACATTCAAAACCTAATGAGTCCTTTGGAATGGTTGGGTTTTGTTGTAATTCCAATTTTTGTTAATGCCAAAAATGTTCACAAGCAATCATACATTGAGGGCCTTTCAGACAGCTAAAGAGGAGAAATAATTAAAAGGAGAAAAACCAGAGCAAAACAATGCGATAAAGCTGAATCATCATCAACTTAAACTGATTACATACAAGGTTGCTTACTTTAATCCTGCACAGGACACCAGGTGGAAATACAAGTTGATAAATGGTAGTAGCATAAATGTTAGTCTTTAAACTTCAGATGGTTTCAGTTAACATGCCACAATTTGGCATTCAGCACATCACTGCCATTTCATTGCTACCTTTCAAAGGTTCAGAAATATACCAATGTTTTAAGATTGATTATTTGAAATCATAATATGAACTGCAATTTTATCAAAGTGATTTCATGAATACATTACTTTAAGCATTCACATGTTGACTCTAGCAGATTTGATTTAGAAAAGCAAGTTCCTAATAATTAAGGAATAATACGGACGTAAAGGAAATCAGTTGATTAGGATATATAATGAGCAGTAAGAACTCGACCTCCGTTTAAAAAGCTCTTTCCTGTCCAACCTCCTATCGCTCGGATTCTTTGCATATCTTTTCGTTATTGGGATAGTCTGTATCCTGACATCAATAAACTATTCATTCATATTCATTGTTTCTTATCAGACTTTGTGATTTCTGGCTTGACATGACACAAAGAGGATATCGTTGTAATCGCCAAACAACAACATATGTTAAAGAAAAAACAAACACGAATAATATACAAAACAAGGGCTGTTGCACCGTACTCCTCAGTACAGATGAACGAAATACACAAAACAGAAACCATAATGTATAAAACAAAATAACATTTGAATATGGACCTGTGTGGGCATTGTGTTCAATGCCCATTTTATTTCATTTGATTCAAGTAGATTAACCATGTACAAAAATAAATGTTCAGAAGAGTAGTATGAAGTGAGCTGCAGTATTTCATTGAGAAAACAAAAGAAGGATGCCTGGACTGAGGTCTTCCTGAGTTTCCAGGGCAGAATCTCACTGGCCAGCGGTGAAGACTGTGCTCATAGAAACCTGGGAAGGCTGGCTGGATCTGTGCACTACGGAATAACGTCAACACTAAATAATCAAATAAAAAGCCTACAAATAAAATCCTGCCTAACATTTTCTTTGCTGATGTTGACCCTGAGGTAAATGTGCAGATTATGGATTCTGGTCGGATGAATGTTTGAAATTATTCTTGTAATAAACATACAAAAGTCACAGAAAAGAAAGCTAAGGGGATATAAGCATTTAGTAACATTTGGGGGAGGACATTGTTCAGTTTGCAGAAATATATTTTACAGAGGGTCCGTTTGATCCATAAAAAACAAGCATACACTTTAACTGATAAAGCTGTGTTTCGGACGACTGTGTGTGGCTTTCCTCACAAGACCCTTCTAGAAGAGATGGGAATATGTGGTTGGTCTACGCTCGTCTGACTAGGGAGGAGGGTAGGAGGGAGGATGGGTAGGAGGGAGGATGGGTAGGAGGGTAGGAGGGCAGGAGGGAGGGGTGTGGGTGGGTAGGAGGGTGGGTGTGAAGTAAGGTGGTTCTGTGGGCTCCCTCCCACGTTGCACAGCTATCGTACTATGCTCACCATGAGTACCACAGAAACAGGACGTGGTCAGCTAGTCCTGCAGAGAGCGGGCGGGGCGACTGCGATGACATCAGACTTTGGCAACAGTCAAGAGTCGAGCTGATATAGGATCAAAGCACGAAATTAATTTTCCTTTACATTTTGAAAAAAGATGGATGCCTCAAGCGGACCTGTGGGGGCTGCAGTGGTTTCTACAGCGCAGCCCACTTCCTGCAGAGGGCTGACTGGGCCTTTGCGCCTGACTGATCCGAGGCATGTCCGACTAGAATCACAAGCCGGGGTGTTCTCACGGGGACATGGGGGGAGTGTCCCAGGAGGCTGGACCATGCATGGAGCCTACATATATGTTCATTTTGGTTCAAAAGTTTTCACAAACGGGTTAAAAAGCCCCCCACCCCCTGACCCTCGACCCTATGAGTGTGATGAAGTTTAAAAGCAGCTGTTGATGAGTGGGGCTGATTTGGGTCAAATTCGAGGCAGTAAATCCCACGGGGTGATGTGGACCATTTTTTTTTTTTACTTGTGCTTAGGATAACATAAGGAAAGGAGATCCCACGTATAATGCTAACATTTAGGTAGTGCTGTTGTCTTTTCTCCGTCTTCTGCCCATAAACAGGGAGGGGATAACCTGAGGGGAATCGACTCTGCATTTATTATTTTAAGCCCACTCCCGAGCACGTCTCTTTTCGTTAGGCTAACATGTGCTGAGCGGCCTATCTGCTATTAGCCCCGCTGAACCTAAGCCGTCCCCCCTGTCCCTCGCGGTTTGCCACTCTCTTCACCGTGTCTACTCCTACAGCACCAGAGTCCTCCACCTCTAGCGCTCAGTCTCAGAGCAGCGGAGGCGCCTCCGACACTCGGGGCCCCTCCTTTGAACCGCCTGCTAGTCCGCCCTGTGGGACCCAGACGTCTCCCTACCAAGGGGCCACTAGGAGCAGGATCCGGGGGTGGGGTGGGGGTGGGGGCTACCTGTGATAAGTTGGGGGTCCCAGACGCTGGGCTAAATGAATGCCTTCTACAGGTCTGAATAGAGCCTTTCATTCGTGTTCGGTTCTTCCCATGTGCTTGTGAGGAGGGTAATTATAGGCCTATAGATTGCGTGGGCATTAGCCTCAGTAGGTATAGGCAGAGTGGAAAGTACTGTCGATGGTGGCGGGAGGGGAGGGGAAAGCTGCTTTTAAACTTATAACATCTCATTTGTAAGATCTGCACGGTCTGATCTGAACATCCCTGTGAAACTGAATGTAGGGTGAACCTCCTTTTTGCTCAGTGCAAGCCACTGTTGTAGCTTACACGAGTACCTGGTCATTGACAATTAGTGGTGTTGGATTATTATCAACTGCTTTGTATTACATAGGAAATACTAATCACAACCCTCAGGAGACGGTACACAAGCGTAACAGGGTGTGGGTATGAGTGGCTGTAAGACCAGGGCTAGTTGACTCGAAAAACTAAATTAAGAAACAGACAAAGGAAAGAGTGCAACACCTGTAGCGCGTAAGGCTGCTGTTATGTATTATGTTTCTCATCAATGTCTTCTTTCATTCGTTCAAGCTAACAAGGCCGTCCCTGAGCAGGGCATGAGAACTCAAGCCCCGTTGAATTTAAGAGTAAAGTGATGTGTATATTGTGCAGTCAAAACAGGGTTGAGTACGCAGAGTAATGTGGTACTCTGAATGAGAAGCAATGTCTTCAATCCTGAGCTGGATCATCTATCCCTTCTCCTTGACCTCTCGCCATTTGTCAACCCCAACAAAAGAACAAAAAAACAAAATGCTTTGATAAGACTCAAAAGTGTCTGCGACTTTTTCCTGCTTTCGTCTAAACCCTTGTTTAGTTAACCGAATACACACACGCACACGCACACACATAACACAACCAACCATGGTCAGAAGCTTCAAAGTAAAAGTCCCCCCACAGACATATGGTAGAGAATGAACATATTGCCATCTGGGAAAAATGCGTAACTTTTAAGAAACACACACGCACACACAGGCAACTGCACTACAATAAGCAGTTATGTACAGTATGGTACACCACAGCAAGCACAGGGTTAGCAGAGAGGAGGGGTGCTGGATCGGGGGGGTTGGGTTGCTGACGAATGTGCAACACAATTGTTAAGAAGATAAGAAGAGGCCTCGTAAGTTTGAAGGGGGCCCCAAAAAAAGTGCGACAGAGGTGGCGTTTCTGTTTTTTTGTCGTTTTCTTTTTAAGGCGAGTTGGCGGGGCTGAGGGTGGGGCTGGAGGCGTCGGAGCGGCTGTAGTCGCTGAGGGAGCCGGGGCGCGCCACGCCCCCGCCCCCGCCGCCGCCGCCTCCGCCTCCGCCGTGGGGCTTCTTCAGCATGCCCGGCTGGAACTCGGAGTGGCGGCGCGCGTGCTTCATCAGGTGGTCACTGCGCATGAAGCGCTTGTCGCACAGCGGGCAGCCAAACTTCTTCTCCCCGGTGTGGGTGCGGTAGTGGCGGGCCAGCTCGTCGGAGCGGGCGAACTTCTTGCTGCAGTTGGGCCAGGTGCAGGGGAACGGCCGCTCACCTGTAGCGACAGACAGGGCTGCGGTCAATACGGGCTCACACAGACAGGATGTTGACACCGACTGTGATGTGCGAAAAACAACAACAACACCAACTGTGAAAGAACAAATCCATTAAAGACAGCCAAGTGCAAAACGCATTCCTCTTTAAATGTGTGTGCTAAATGCAGTAGCGAGTCATGGCGCTTGGATGTAAATCGCTTCAGATTTGGCTCTACACAGTTGGAAACAGGCATGCTGTTTAATTAGCGGAGCTCCAGATGCTAATGGTCTCCACAATAGTTATCCTGCCTATTTTCCACCATCCACCTAGCCTATCTTATGTGACTATGTGCATGTGATACAACACCCTCCCCCATAACCAGTGATACAAATATGGCTTCGGCACAAAACCACAGAGCCAGATGGTGCAGTATATCTCACTGTGATTTTCTTCCATTTTGATACGAAGTGTCAAAATGCTGTGCTTCTCTGCAGTAGCCAACACGGCTAATCCTGCACTGCTTTAGTCCCGTCTCGATGGTTTTCTGCCTGACAATAGCGAGATCCAGCGTTCTATATTTGCCACCGTGACCTAGTACGACTACACCGAAGGGGCAGGCTGTCCTTTTTTTCATGATGATGCAGTTCTTTACAAAAGAGGAGGAAAGGATCCGTCATATTGTTCAACCTTAAGCCTTCTGAGACATGCAAAGGAAGAGACCCCACTGTGCTCTCCTAGCTCGAATGACAAATGAGCACATAACAACCACTCTGTGGTTTCCCTCAGGGCAGCCATGGAAACTGCACTTTTTAAAAGATCAGACTGACTGCTACCTGGTGCCAATGAGCCTGGTAAACAGAACCCCCCCCCCCCCCTGCAACTTCCACCACTTCCAACCCCCCAAACTTGTTTTGCATGACTGCATAGCGTGCAGCAACCGAGAGACGGACTGACAGAGCAAGTCTAGACAGCCCGGGCCTGTGTTCTGTGTTCTAACTTCAGACGCCTCACCTCAGCTCCAGACAAACTCATTCTGCCCTGCCCACAAGGATTCTGTCTGGCTCCTGCTGTACACACTTTGCATGCGCGCCGGGAATGTGGATGTGCCCGGGCGCCGGGAGCAACTCCCAGAGTACTGGCGTTTCACAAAGAGAGCACCCAGACGGACTTTACTATGTTGAACAAGATTACGCATGTTGGAGAATAACGCCATTAATCCCCGGTCATTGTCCACACAGTGATCAGTCTGTTTCTGAGAAGGACAAGAGGCCAACATGCTGATGCCTAAGGAGTGTGAGATTAACGTTTGAGATTAACCTCCAGTTTTGAAATATAGCTTGTTAACACTAATGCCGATTACAACAGGGTGTACCGTTCTACTGAATCATCTGTTTCATCAGAAACAGCTCATGGTGCCACACATACTGCAGTCTGAACTAAAGGCCACAAAAAGCGCTATGCTACACGCTGGCTGAATCATCCAGCAGTGTAACAGATCTAACATCAATATTTAACCAGACACCAGAGAGCCGGGATATCCATCCTAACTGCCCTGATACAGTAATGCAGTCATAGTGGAGGCATCAGGTATCCAACGCAATGCTAAGATGCTTGTTCCCATTTGGACAAGCTCCAGTTCCGTCTTAAGGAACACGCTAGATAAAAGATAGACCGTCTATTTTCCCCTTCGACTAAGTGCTTTGTTGTTTAGTGTAGTACAACGGCACTGGTCATTATGGACAGGGCTTAAACCCACGAAAAGAAAGAAGAAGAAAGCACACGCAAATGCCAGTCTTGAAATGTTGACTCCCAAAGACGCATTATGCCAATTAATTCAGACATCTCCGTCATAAGACTGAAATCTGTCTTTTAAATAGTATTCTTGTAGAAGTATTGAGTAGGTGTTTGGAGGAATTCTACAAAAAAATGAATTGGATAACAGCAAGTAGGTTTGGGGTAGTGGGGGGAATTAAATCCTTGTGTTTGCGTCACAGGGAACGCGACGAGCGCAGGGAACGCGATGAGTGCAGGGAACGTGACGAACGGTTACTCTGTGCGCTCATCGCTGTACACTGTGGTCTTTCTCAGAAGAAGAGGATCCCTTCAGCCGTTTCCCCCCAGGCTGACCGCCTCTGCTTCCTGCCCTCCGAGCGTACATCGGCACTCCTCACACAAGGAACGACTGTGACAGGCGGTCAGCCTATCTCCTGGAACAGCGCCAGGGGCGTTATGAGTTCACTGTCCGTGTGTGGTCCGTCTTTCTCAGAGTTTAGTTAGTTTGAGAAGGGGGGCCAGGGCGGGGGTGGGGTAATTAGAAAAGCCTTTGCACAGTGACCCAGTTACCCATAGCGTGGCATCACGTGCACCATAAACTATACGATTACTAATCAGCAGTGTCCCCCCATCTAGGGCAGTGTGATGACGTCACCGGTACTAGGGTTGTGTAACTGTTCCCAGTGGGGCCACTGGGAAAGTAAATAAAGAGCTCATCTCCCATCCTCCTTATAGCTCCAGTACACTCGCGTCGCCTGGGTTTGGACACAGACGGACTCAGCAGAAGTCCCGGTCGTTGCTGTGATCTGGTTACATCTTTACACTGGGAAACTGGCTGCAGACTAACGCAGCAGACTGATGCATCGGACTGATGCACACGAGTCGCACGCTTTGGCACCAACAACACAGATCTTCACACCAGGGCAGACAGATTACATTCCTGCAAATGTGCAGCGGCGCAAAGTTAAACACCATTATGATTTGTATGTTAGTGGACTCTTGCATTGATGTCAGCAGAAGAGTCCTATTGTACTCAACACTGTTCATAATCATCTCAATTCAGCGCTGGCACAACATCAAGTGGGGCACCGAGTCAGCGGAGCAAAGCATGCTGGGCAACGTACACAAAAGAGGAAAGGGGACGGGGCGGGGGAGGGGGGGTTGAAGGGCGGACACACCACCACTAAATGCTAAATGGCAGGACTTATCAGAAGCCTGTAATTTACTTGCATGTTTATGAGCAGTCGTGGCTCGGAGCCAGACGGCGGCCACCGCCCCTACTGCCACCGCCAGACTGCCAGGCGTGAGGCTGCGCTCGGGGTAGAGCTCAAACGACTGGCCAGCCTCTGATCAGCGGTGGCCACTGCAGCAGGCTCTCGCCCATGACATCACTCCCGAGAGCCAGCCTCTAGCTCCGCATGAAGAGGACAGGGGAGGCGTGACGCCGGTGCTCCCCGGCGTCAGCCCGGCTGAAGCCACGCCCTCCCCCGTCACACGCCAGGAGGACATAAATGGGACCATCTGCAAGGGCTGGCAGATGATAAATATACTTTATAACTGGCTGTCCCTCTTTTAATTATTGTTTGGGGAAGCACTTTACATATAAACGTATGATTGAATGCGAGCATGCATTGCACGATGCCACTCTAAAAGCAGAAAGACAAGAAGAAAAAGGGTCTCACTCTTAGACAGGAAGAAACCACAGACTCTGACGTACATTGAAATGCAGAACCAAGAACAACCTTTTGCATGAGCATTCAAGCATGAAGAATGACCCAATGTAGAGGGGAGGCAAATTACCAAGAGAAGCATAATACAGATTGATCCATATGCTTGTTTTCAGAGAGCTCAGTCAGGCATGCAGTCAGAAGAAAATGCCTAGGACAGATGTTGATAAGGCCTGCCTAATGCTCACCACACCCACTCACCCAGCCCTGCCGCGTTCTTCCTGTGTCTCGATACAGGAGGTCTCGCGTCGCCCAATGAGTAGGCCGCTCCACCCCCTGTCATAGAGCACCAGTCAGGTGGTGCACAATAGCTGCAGCCCTGTTCCCAGTGGGAGAGCCACTCCCATAATGCATTTCAATCAGACGCTCTAACCGTAAGTCATTCCCCCCGGTCCACCCCGCACAAGGTTATTGACGTGCACCCAAAGGCGTAGAGACGGGTCGCGGGTGACTGTAGTCCGCAGACAGTCATCCATACATTACCTTATCCTTTTAACTCTATGGGGGGGGGGGGGGGGGGGGGGGGGGGTTGCAATGACCAGCTCATCACTATTGCCTCAATTAGTTTGAGTGGGCACTCCCTTCCAGCCTTGAGTGCTGAGCTAAAATTACCTGGATGCTGGAGCCCGGTTGTATTTGCAAGCAGGGGGCTAATCTTTTTAACCCTGGTTAACTAAGGACTTGGCAAGCAGCTGTGGCCATTAGAAAGTGTTTACGGTACATGTCCACACACAAGCAAGAGCTATAGGCAGGTGGCTGCCTATACTTCCCTTCATCCTCCTGCTCACCTAAGCCGGTCTCATTCAACCAACGGAGGTCTTAAACCGTATCCCCTATGATGAGCCTGATATCTCCTTACCAGACACGTTAACGGACAATGAGACAAGAGAAGAGCTGGCTCCTGTACGGTCTCATTACGGCGCACGGAGAGGAGAATCGGGCTGACAACGAACTGACGGCATTCCGTCCAGCCCGGTACCCGATACTACGAGGGAGGCATGGCGGGAGAAGGGGCGGATTACAAACACACACACACACACACACACACACACACACACACACACACACACACACACACACACACACACACACACACACACACACACACACACCACACACACACACACACACACACACACCCCCCTTCCCGGGGCTTTGCTCCATATGGTCAGACACACGCACCCCACCTCAACGTGCGTGCGTCTGATGGATCACCCTGGAAGAGGGTGAACACACCTCCAAACGCCACGGGCAAGGAGAACAGAGCGACCTCTAAATAAAACATAATGAGCTTCTATTGGTTCTTTAAGAGAACAACACACAAGGCTAATAGATAATTGATAATACCCCCCTGGTTGAGGAGATATCTGTATTTCATTGTCAGGAGGGTTCTTCTACAGGAGGTTGTGGCCCTTCAAACACTAATCAGATTATCGTGGGATGAAGCTAAATAAATGACCTACATCAATGGCAGCCATTGATAGTGTAACTGGTGGACCAACCCCTCCCCCACGGTGCAGCACCGCACCACATACACGCCCCTTTCATTCAACTGCCATTGCATGGGAGGTGGTGCTCACCATGTTTTGTTATGGAAGGGCGAGGAGTTTCTTTTTCTGTCCAGTGGATGTTTAAAATAAATAAACACTGGGTTCCACGGGTCCGCCTCCCGCTCTTCCTGTAAATCGACACTAAGGCGCAAGCCGGGCCGGGCCTCAGGGAACCAGGTGCCACGGCGTCCATTTAGCCCGGCTTTAGAGCCGTCTGGAGAAGACGGTTATAGGTGTAATCTAGAAGAAAAGCCTGAATAAAGAATACCCCTCATGTGCCATTAAAGGAACAACAATGCCGAGGGACCTACAGCCATAATCCTCTCGGTACAAAGCAGCGCTGAGTCAAAGAAATGGAACAGATGATGGAGGCTGCACATTGTAAGGATCAAGAACATTCAACTAATGCCCTTTTTTTCTCTTTGGCAAGCTACTGTCAGGTTGCGTGCAACCTTCACCCAACCCAACCAGGTGGAGCTCATAATCGCCTGCTTTTGGGCAAACAGACACAATCCCTTTTCTTTACAGGGAGGGTAGATTCTGAGTCAAATACAACCGTAATCCCAGGATAATGGTGGAGCAAAGAACTGGGTTAGGTCCAAGTACACACAATCTCTTTCGGGGCTGATGCTGTCTGTTTATTCTGGACTCTGATGGAATGGGCCCACTGTGCGTTTCCAGCCATGTGGCAGAGAGGGAGGCTTGACCTTTGGAGCCCTAATGGAGCTGTAGCCCATCAGTTAGTCAAGGTTAAATTGAAGAAAGGGAGAAAAACAGTTATCCACCCTTCTGCCTCATTACCGCTATGCACTATGGGAGGTCCATGGTTTTACCTTCTAGCTCACAGAACAAACCTTTTTTTCCAAGAGGAATGTTGAATTCTCTTAGATATCAATGTACTCTTCTTAAAGTTGACTTAAAGAAGGTTAATTGGGACTGAGAGGTTCAAAGGATTAGTAAAAAAAAGTAAGTAAATTAGTAAAACTCAAACAGAGAGTTCAAAAAAGGATACTTTTAAGAGATATTTCCCTTCCTACTGGTGTTCTGGATACTGCCTTGCCCTGGCCTTGAACACTGACAAGATGGCCTTTGCTGAGTCCCAGCTGCGGGATCCACAGAGTGCTCAGACTGTTCTCCTCCCAAGGAAGACATGAATTCTAATGAGCTCTGGAGGGCCATCGTTCTGTTTGAGCCGGCGGCCTGACGTGACTTGGGTAACATAATGGGGTTTCACGCAGTACTTAGTCTATTCTGTGATCATCAGCATCAATGAGACGCACAAAAGGGGGCAAACATCACACACGACAGAATCTACTGATTTCACTGCTCTATGAAGTACAAATAGCACAACAAACTAGGGCGCTTTAGGGGAAATAACAACGTCATGTTATGGGTCTGGTGGCTAGAACGTGGCAGCGTATTTTGTCCCTTTGCACCTCTTTTATTTCCCCCTCCATTGTCTAAAGAGCCTCCTCCCAGTTCCTGGAATCCAGACAAAGCCGTCTGGTAACCTTAGACCCCTAAACCGCCATAGATTCCAGGCCATCAAACATAATGCAGGATAATGAGCCATTTCTATTCAGCATGTACCACCTCGTCTGTACATCCTAATGAAACCTCAACAGTGGGAAGAACATCTGCTGGGGTGAAGGACTGAACTGCTCTCTACTTCATCAGCATTAAGGAGTTGAGCTTTAACTAAATGTGTATGAAATGAGTGTATAGGCAAGTCCCCGATAACTCAACTTTAAGACCAAAAACACAGATAGTGACAGATCTGATAATCTAGCCATCAGTTATTGTCCATCAGCACTGCCACGCCTTCTTGAGTTACGAGAGAGAATAAGCATTCTGACACATTATAATTGTGGAACTGGTTTTAAGAAGATTAGACATCAATTATAACCATGGTGTGGCATATAAAGTATATGTTTACTGTTCTCACATTCCACATGCGTGAGCCTTACACCCTCAAACACGTTTTACATGGCAAAATTGTTTGACTTTTTTATAAAACGCATCTTATGAGCTTATTACTGGATAATGCGCAAAAAGAAAAAACACAATTCGCCCGACATGGGCTGCTACAATACAGTTGGCTTGCACTCAGTACAGATCTATTCTCTCTTGACTCAGCTAGTATGGACTAGAAGGAAGCAATGCACTGCATGGTAGCTGTGACGTGACAACCGCAACTGAACTCGGATGACCCACATTTTAACTAACCAATCAAATGCGCTATCACAATATTGAACGAAAAGAAACGGGGAAGAATAGATAGATATATTATAAAGACACGTTCAATTAATAGATAGGTAGGTAGATAGATTGATAGATGGATGGATAGATGGATAGATAGATAGATAATACAGACAATTTAAATTAATAGATAGAAACATCGATAGATAGAAAAATAGATTATACAGACAGGTAAGATGTATCGATATGTAAAAAGATAGATATTATATACAGCCAGCTTAAATTAATTATAAGCACAGAAAGGTATATGACATTAGATGGAAGTCGGTTTGCAAGCGTTTCATAAGGGTCTCTCGCTGGTTCACTACAGGCAGAACAGAGAGCAGCTCAGTCGGTGTGCGGGGGCATCTGCGCTCAACTAGCTTAGTCTGTTGCTGGCCAGATCAGCTGGCAGTCTGTCTAGCGGGGGTGTGGCACATCACAACAAAGGGCTCTGGGCAGACAGGCACAGACTGCACAACTATTATCAACCCCCAATTCTACTTGATCTACATCGTTTTCACGTTGTTGTTGTTGTTGTTCCCGTCTTGTGGAATGCAAAGGGCTTTAACGATAGCGGATGTATATTTTCTCTGAAGAAGAACACATGTAGCCCAGCTGCCTGGATTTCGCTTGTGTTATTTGATTGTCTTTCAATCTGCAGCAGGACGCTACTATAGCTTTATTGATGAAAGAGAGGGTTATTAAAACAAAACTTCCTACATGTTATTTTGCCTACGCAATGTGGACATCGTGTTGGGCAATGCGACAGGTTCATTCCGTTGCCATGTGTGTGCAATGTAATTAAGAATGGTTAAAAAATAATCCAACATCTCCATCTGAAATGTTTGCAGTGTGTTTGCAGTGCGTTGCCTACTTTAGCGAACGGGGTGTTCAAGAGCGCTACGACCAATCTGGACATGGGGAGAAGGGTTGCATTTTCTGTCTCTACACCATCCAACTGTAAATAGGATTTATTTTTTGGGGTTGACAAGTTATAACATTAAAGCATTTATACTATGCATTACTTGGGAGCAGGCGATATTTCGCCTTTTATTTTGTTGATACACGCCCCCCTTCTCCCAGATAAGGAAATGTAGCTTATATTGAGTGGATATAGCATTTTAATTTGATGCAAAGATAGTCTTATTGTCATCCCCACTGCACGAAAAGTAAACAAAAGTTGCATTTGTCCGATTTATCTAAAGCATATAAGGAACCAAGTCCACCATACAGTACACCAAACATTTGCTTGCAAAAACACTGACCTGTGTGTGTCCTTAGATGGGCTTTGAGATGGGAAGATTTCCCGTAAAGTTTTTCACAACCTGAATAGTGGCATTTGTGCTTTTTCTGCGGAGACTCTTGTTCAATCCGACCTCTGAATTTTTTGCCTCTTTGTCTGAGCGAAGGATCGGAAGGGCCGGTAGGTGTGGCAGAGTTTCCATCTATCAGGCTCGGCATGCTCTCCTCTTTTATTTTTGCTTGATCTGCAACATTGTTGGGGGACTGTTGGTTAAAATCCGCCAGAATCCGCGCCACTACAAAAAGAGACGAGTTGTCTTTCACCAAAGGGTCTTTGATCTCCTCTCCGTTCTTCGAGGAGGATGGACTTTCTGGTTTAATCTCCTTATTCCCTTTTGGTGCGTGGACAATCGCACGGCTGGACATTGAAACAAGGCACTCTGCTGCAAAGTGATCCATCTTGTCTTTGAAACAACCCCTCAGGTCCTTTATGACATTCAAAAATTGGCAGCTTGTAAAAAGTACTTGTTCCGTGGTTCCCTTTGTGTGGTGTTACGGAGGTCGCTCTCATTTGAGAGGCGACTTTATGGTTCTATACCCGGCTTTGCAGTTTCACCAACATCCTGATGAATCAGCGTTTCAAATGTAAAAAAAAAAAAGAATGAAAGACAAACTAGTTTTGCTATTCACTGCAACGACTGTGACGAGGATGAGTCTAAAAACTTGAATGTCATGACTCCCATCGCGGCATCAATACACTCCTCAGCATAGTGTCTGCCTTCGTGAGCGCCTGTTAATGCTGATTGTATCCACGCTGGGGGCGTGTCGACCGGTGGCACTTGGCGGTATCGTCAGCGGAGCCGACCGTTCATTGGATACCGGTCCCTACATGCACCACCACAAAAAAACTTGAGTCCCTTGAAAGTTCCTCAACAGTTTGCGATGACGCATAGGAATTGTATATTGTGGTCAATTAATGGAATATAATACGTCCATCTGGTTTCACACATTTTCTAAGAATGTGTCATAAATGTATCCAATAAATGGCTAGTAGCTGTATACTGCTTACACGTCAATTTTGTTCTATTGTGACAATTAATTAATGGTTATTCTGAAAGTTAAATAGGCTAAAAGCTATAAAGACTATAAAGACAATAGCCTTTATAGCTTATAGGCTGCTGAACTATTGTTGCCAAATTGAATTTGAACCACAACTTGTATGTCGACAAGACCTGTTAAAGCTCATGAATAAAGACCAAAGAGATAAAAGGGGACATATAATACCATCAGGTGTGAGTGTGATTAGCCTTGCAAGCCGTTTCGAAAATCTGCCCCATATGACATCACTAGTGGGCGTGTCCACCTAGATGTGTGCTGGATAGATCAGTCTACCAGCCTACCCAGTGGACTGAAGTAAACGTTGCTCAACTATCCAGCACAGATCTAGGTGGACACGCTCACTAGTGATGTCATAAGGGGCAGATTTTCGTAACCGCTTGATATGATTATTTTCGTAATATATATAGACTAGTGTATATGAATAATATAGCACAGTGCTGCCGAAAACCTCAGTGTTGCACATTACACAAGCATTGAGTATGTTTGGTGAGGAATGCCCACCGCACCTATAGGCCTACAGGACGTGCATGTCTAGCAGCTCCATGCTCTCCTGTGCAAATGAATGCACACTCTCAGCATTGTGAGCCCAAAGGGCCTCACTAGAACATTCCCAGTGTTCAGTGTGTGAGCATGGGCCTGGCATTCAGACGGCCATCTGGCTGCATTACTTTACATATTCTTTCATCACACAAACTCAGAGTTCTTGTGTTTCACACAGTGCTTCACTGGCCTGTGCTATGTGACAGCTTGAGGTGCGCATAGTTTAGCTTTCATAAGCTAAATTATGAGCCATGTGTATTAATCAACATCCAAAACAATATGTATGAGATGTTAATGAGTGACACAGACAAAAGAGTCCTCCTGTTGTTTAATCTTTTGATTTTGTATTTGTTCTACATGTTATTTATAAGTACACTCAGTGCAGTAGTATGAGCGAGCAGCCCTGGAACGCTTTCGTAGCATCCAGAGATAACTCAAGAGGAGAGGGTTTGTTGATTTCCCCATCATGGCGACCCGCCAGCAGAACACAGTTTCCAAACTCTGTCTGGGACAACAGTCCTCATGAACAGTAGTTTTGTTTGCAGTGCATGAGGTACCACCCCCCCCGGCACAGGGCAACCTGACCAGGACCCGGACTGCTGGCGCTACCCAGCAGAGCCAGGGACAAAGTGTCACAAGCAGAACCGCCTCTTCACCGAGATCACAGAGATACGAGGGTTCAACTCTTGTAAAAACCACAAGGCTGGACTCCACAGCAATTATTTTATCCCACGTAGAGCATGGAAGACTGGGTAATGAATGCAGTGCGTCTTGTAACTGGCCCAGATCAGAGGTCTTGTTGTTGACCTTTCTGGTTGTTTTCGCCGAAGACTGCAGGGGGATGGGTCCGCGAGTCCACTCAGTCAAACCACATGTCACCATGGCATGTGTGATACTTGACGTCATGTGTTGTATGTCCCAGTCAACACTCCTATTAGAGCAGAGAGGGTCCTAACCGCTTCAATCGTTGGTCACGTTGTCTGAAAACCAACTTCATGGTTTGACAAGTGTTTACAACAGCACTGGGACACTGCTAATCTTTGAAGAGACCATATGTAGCCCGTTGTTGAAACTGTTTTGGATGTGTTGACCAATACTCTGTAGGCTTATCATTTATGTCAGCCTTATAAATATTGATAAACACCCAGATGGTTGTTGTTTTTCTTGACCTGCCGATAAGTAGCACCAGCTAACACACATGAATGGTGTCACTCCAATGCTAGCCTATGCTCACAGGGAAGGCCAGTAGAATTTGGAATCTAAACTTTTGTGCTAATATTTTCAACCGCAAGCAACTCAATACTGAGTAATGACATAAAGTGCTGATATGAAATACAACTACTTCCACATTCACGGGGAGGCGATGGGAGCCCGTTTACGATGTTGTCAGATTCTTCTCAGTTTCACTTGTAAGAGCACATCAACGCCCTCCGTGCCAATTACCTGGTGACGCATGGTTGAGATTAATTGCTAGGTGGAACTCTACCTGGAAGACAATATTAGTCAGAGTAAAGAGCGTTGCTAGCGCCTCTGTCAATGTTGACTTGAACACCTTCCAGTGGACGGGGAGTCCTGAATGTACTCTCAGGGAACAACTTGTCAGCGTGACAAGAGAGAATAGGGAGCCAAACCCCCCAAACTTGGTCCTGGAACTAATTTATTAACTACACCAGCACTGATAGCCCTCTGATGTCAGCGCAACACACGGCTGCAGGGTAACCTTCAACTACTGTTGTTCTATAAGCTGGATAAAAAGGTCCAACTAAATGATATGTTTTCATTGATGGCCCGGTACTTACACCAAACACAGTCCTTCCACAAATCAGATCTTGGATCTGCATTATGTGTATGATTTTCTAAAGAAATGCTTAACTATTATTATGTCTATGATTGTCTATTATTTGCTTCTTACTATTTTGCGCCAAATTTCTTGAAAGCTCAAAATAGTTAGTATTATGTTTTTTTCTTCCCCTGCAAATGACTGACATCTGGAATGAATACAACAAACACGTTTAAGCTAAAGACTGGGTAGTGCTGAGCAACAAAGAGCTATGGGCTTACCCTGTGATCATCGCTCCCTAACAACACGGGGACTTTGTTTACTCTGCACAATGCAACTACCAGGGAAGCACATTTACACACACACAATCATACACACACACACACGCACACAATGATACACACACACTCACGCGCACAGAATCATACACACACACACAAATACACAGAGGCACAGGCACGAACGCAAACCTTACATACACACACACACACATACACACACACACACACACGCACGCATACAGTCAAAGCCGTCTGCGTGTCACTAGTGCTGCTATTCCCGTAGCATTGATCAGCCTGGAGGCTTTGGTTCTGGTGGGGGGGGACGGGGGGACGGGGGGACGGGGGGACGGGGGGGACTCTGTAAACACCCCATTCAGCTGGACTGCGAGGGGGGCAGGACCACCGACCGCCTGGGCTGCTGATTTTACAGAATGAGGGGTCTCCATTCTCTAGCCTGTTGACATGTGACACTCTTACACCGCATGTGTCATCCCTGAGTACCACACACCTACACACAGACCTACACAATGCGTCACCATTCAGCGCCAGCTTTGGTGTGCGAGGTCCAGTATAATTGCATCCGTGACACTGAAATGATGAGCTCTTGACAGACACACCAACTGAGAGACAGACCGACCTGCAGAAAGATGACAGATGAAATGATCGAGCCAGTGATCGATCATGGATTCACATGTTGCCTTTCAGCCAGACGACCACAACAGAATAGGTCATGCATCAAAACAAAGGTTTTTTGAAGTAGGTCTACTGACACCACATGTAGGACAGCTACACCAGAGGCACCGGGTTCACTGTGTGGGCGATGCCCGCAAACTGCTAGATCAGATCTGGTTTCGTGTGCAGCAAATCCCAGCAGCCTGGTGGGGTGTGCTAAAGAAAACAGATATAACTCTACAACTACTGGTATACGTAACTTCTTTTTTTCCCACCCGCTTGTCCAAAGGCGAGTGGAAATTGTTTATCCTCGAATGACCCTACTGCCGAAGCGAGAACATCCCGTTCCCGAGATATTAATAGCTCCCCCCCTTGCGTCACCAAACGGTGGTAGACCGGCTGACTAGACACGCGATGTTGCCACGAACGGTGCCAACACGTTATCTTCCCATGCCAACATAGTTATGAAGCGGGTATTTATCAATTATCCGAATTTTACTGATGCACGGCAACTGTTGTTTGAAACGATGACGCGCTCTTCTTTTTTTTTTTTTTAAAGCGAGCAGCCTATTTGCATGGTCAGATCATTCTAATCCCAACGTAAACACAACATTGTGAGGTACATTGAAATTCCCACATTATTCACTGACACACATGCGACGTAGTGTTGGAAAGCTACTAAACGCACTATAAGCAATATATTAAACATGCGCCCTCCCCAAACCCTGACTTCAACTGTTAAACCAAACTGGAACTGCGGTGGTTTTTTTTAGTCCGTCTGCATAGTTCCAGAGAGAGAGAGGGGGAGAGAGAGAGGGGGAGAGAGAGAGGGGGAGAGAGAGAGGGGGAGAGAGAGAGGGGGAGAGAGAGAGGGGGAGAGAGAGAGAGAGAGAGAGAGAGAGAGAGAGAGAGAGAGGGGGAGAGAGAGAGAGAGAGAGAGGGGGGAGCAACAGCACATTGCTGTTGCTATGTGCTGCTGTGTACACCGGGAGATTCCTCTCTCGAACGGTCGGACGGGTTGAGCTCGAGGACACCGTTCCTGTGGAAGTATGTAGGTCAGCAAAAGCTCGTCGTCTAACGTCTCTGCGTCAAGTATACATAAGCAGTGCATATCTTTAGGCCTACTCTTTGCTTGGATAGGTCATTCTGCCCAACTGACATATACAGTATACATATATATATATATATATATATATATATATATATATATATATATATATATATATATATATATATATATATATATATATATATGTATGGCCAGAATGACGTATCAAAGCACATATATATAGATATATGTCCCGGATTTACTCATATAATAAAGAAATGCGAAATGCCAGATGCAACACGTGAAGTGCATTCTTGAAATTAAACTTCTGAAGGTATTTACTTTTGTCTGTTCGTGTTTCTGAGCGAGTGAGCGTGCGTGCGTGCGTGCGTGCGTGCGTGCGTGCGTGTGTGCGTGTGTGTGTGTGTGTGTGTGTGTGTGACTGTGTGTGTGTAAGAATGTATATGTGTGTGTGCGAGGGCGTTTATTTCCTGTCTTTTGGTGCAACATTTCGTGTGGTAGACCTATTGCAAAAAAAGGATTGCATGGAACATATAAACGCCTACAGGAAATGGTTTATTATTGCTATCTAGTTAAGAGAGGCAACGCCCCTTTTGAATGTTTAGTACTTAGTTACGCACTACGTTTCACGTCATTGTTCAACGTCACCCGTGACCCTACTGCTCAAGCACCACATCCCCATTCCCCAGAGTTACAGACGCTGGTGCTGCTGAGGGTAGGGTGGTCAGAATCAACGATTCAGCAGGGCGGATACTATTTGACTGGTAGTAATAGATATGAACCAACTGATATAATATCTATGAATAGCTTAGCCTCCTTAGCGCCTCATATTTCTATCTGCACGGCATACTATTAGTGAATTAAAAGGTATAACCCAATTACAGCAACAAAGTAGAATCTCCTTCGTCCATACTGTCAGCCATATATCAAGTCATAGATTTAGTGTTTCTTTCATGTCTGGACGAAGATCAATACTCTGGATCAAACTAGAAGCCGAGTGAATCTACAGCCTTCTTCCTCTATTTACACCAAACAACCTGTTCCTTCAGCCGTAACAGTTTATTTAAATTATATACACAGACGTGACTGTCATTTAGAGAAAGATTTTGTTCATAATTTGGATTATTAACCATACTTAACTAACCAATAAACATGAGCGCCAATGCTACCAAACATGTGTGTTGTGGATAGTTTGCGACTCCTCTTGGAAATAAACAGTGTATATTGACGTTATGAAGCAGTCATATATGTTTATAGTTCATTATACAACAAGCTTCGTACAGAAAACAGCTTGTGGAAAGTATGAACTTGTGTGTGGTACTCAATAATGTGTTAAGCAGCCACACTGCTGGGTCCAACGTCCATCCGACCACTGTACAATAAACAGTCACGTATAGCAGAGTCCAATCCAAACATAGCATTAATCATTAATCATACAATTAATCATTTAATCAATCCGTTTCTATTATCCAAATATCCATCAAAATAGAAATAACACACAACATACACGTCTCGTATTCATGTCAATATATGGGACGCATGGGGGGATGGAATCTAAAACCTTTCACACGGGATTCAACCAAACTAGCCACCACAATCCTTCCCCCTTAAGTATGGAAATAAATATCAACAGCAGAATTAATTTAATAAACCAAAAACCACAACAGAGCAGTTATGTTATTTTGGTCCTCTAGGCCTTGTGTTTGCTGAAGCGTAAAGCAGCCATACATCCTGAGCACAGTGTGTGTGTGTGTGTGTGTGTGTGTGTGTGTGTGTGTGTGTGTGTGTGTGTGTGTGTGTGTGTGTGTGTGTGTGTGTGTGTGTAGTGTGTGTGTGTGTGTGTACGTGTACGTGTGTGTGCGTGCGTGCGTGCGTGTGTGTGCATGCGTGTGTGTTTGGGTGGGTGCGTTTTTGTGTGTGCGTTTATTAAACGGTAAATAAATACATTTATTATAAATAAATACATTTATTAGCCACAATCAGTATATCCCATTAGTTTTGATAAGAAAATAAATAGGCAAACAGGGCTCCTAAACCTGACTTACACATCCTCTTTTGTTCATGATTTAGGATTTCACATCCCCTTTTTGTTCATAATTTAGATCATAACCAACTAACTGTGTGTGTGCGTGTGCTTTTTGTGTGTGTGTGTGTGTGTGTGTGTGTGTGTGTGTGTGTGTGTGTGTGTGTGTGTGTGTGTGTGTGTGTGTGTGTGTGTGTGTGTGCGTTTATGAAATGACTAATAAATACATTTATCATAAATAAATACATTATTAACCCTTATTAACAGCTGTCTGTATATCCCATTTGTTTGGCTTGGTTTACCAGACTTTCAAGAAGTAGATTCATGATTTTCAATTATAAATAAACTGTTCCAATGTTTCCAAAGTGTTTAGAGGGTAAATTATTTCTCCCTTTGAAACACTCTCTTGCACTGTGATGAGAAAATAAATAGGCATACAGGGCTCCTAAACCTGGCTCACACATCCTCTTGGAAATGTGTGCTTAGCTGAGAGCGAGAGAGAGAGAGAGAGAGAGAGAGAGAGAGAGAGAGAGAGAGAGAGAGAGAGAGAGAGAGAGAGAGAGAGGGAGAGAGAGAGAGAGAGAGAGAGAGAGAGAGCGAGAGAGCGAGGAGAGAGAGCGAGAGAGAGAGAGAGAGAGAGAGAGAGAGAGAGAGAGAGATGTGAGAGAAGAGAGGAGAGAGAGAGAGGGAGAGGAGAGAGAGGAGAGAGAATGGGAGAGAGAGAGAGAAGAGGAGAGGAGAGAAGAGAGAGAGAGAGAGAGAGCAGAGAGAGCGAGAGAGAGAGCGAGAGAGAGAGAGAGCGAGAGAGAGAGAGAGAGAGAGAGAGAGAGAGAGAGAGAGAGAGAGAGAGAGAGAGACCGATAGACAGAGAGAGGTAGACAGAGAGAGATAGAAAGAGAGAGAGAGAGAGGGACTAGATACATTCACTGACCCTGACCTGACACAGCAAATATTTTTTCTTTTTCTCACCAATAGGAGAAGTGCGAGAGAGTTGGGCAAAGCGCATTGTGAAATGAGTGTTCTGCTCAGGATGGGTGGCTCGTGTGACTTCCTGCAGGTTGTGAGGGCTGTTGTTTTACAGACGCACAAGGCAACACACGGATTCCCTCTTGAGCTTCTGAACGGTCCCAGGTCACCGCAGCTGATCTCTCTCCTTCTAGCAGTGGAGCGTAGGGAAAAGACCTGTACTGCAGACATGTAGCTGGCAGTCTCTCTTAACAGTGGAGCGTAGAGGGTAAAGACCTGTACTGCAGACATGTAGCTGGCAGTCTCTCTTAGCAGTGGAGCGTATAGAGACCTGTACTGCTGCCCTCTGCAGACATGAAGCTGCGTGCCAAGAGACACATTCATCAAATGCCTCTCTCCAACGGGCAAGGTTTCCAGGAGCACTGCTTCCCTGATGTCCGGCCAGCCAAGCCTAGCGCAGAGAGCAACAGTGTTTTGAGTGTGTGTGTGTGTGTGTGTGTATGCGTGTGTGTGGGTGTGCGCGCATGTGCAAGTGTGGGTGTGTATGTGTGTGTGTGTGTGTGTGTGTGTGTGTGTGTGTGTGTGTGTGTGTGTGAGTGCGTGCGTGCGTGCGTTTGTGTGTGTGCATGTGTGTGCGTTTCTGTGTACGTGCGTGTGTGCGGGCGTGCTCAGGGCATTCAAGGGAACACCTATCCCTCTCCTTAAAGTCACTCTTGTAACAAGGCCTCTGGCTTCCCGTCTGTCTGACTACGACACTTGTGACGCAGGACAATTTGCAGAACAAATCCGAAAGTAAATTGATATCTGATCTTATTGCATGTATTCAAGGTTCTCGTGTTGACTGTGCGTGCGCCTCAGCGCCTGAGCTCCACCCGGGAGATGAGATCAACCTCCCGGGAGCCTGCTGCGCCCTTACATCGGAGTAGACAAAAAGAAACAGCCCTTCTCCTCTCATGACTGATCCTGAGTAACAGCCCCTCTACTCTCATGACTGATCCCTAGAAACAGTCCTTTTTCCTGGTGAAGGTACCCTCGTTCAGCACAGTTGAAGGACGCTAACATTGCTTTGACAAGTTCCTCCCTGGTAAGGGAGGAGACACTACAGAGTTCACAGCTCTGACGAGAGGCCGTATTCATTCTAGTTTTTGGATAAGAATCTTTACTGGGTTCCGAGATTAGTTCAACTCTTTCAGGAACTGGATTAACTTGATGGAAATAACGGGGGTAATGAATGATTGAATAGAAGACTAATAAAGCGGTTAAATGTGATGAGTATTTCCGTGAGTCACGCCCATTCAGCCCTGTCCCTGGTGAGGATACTAGTGGGAGTTAAGTCTTAAAAACACTGGAGTCTACTCTCAGGTGTGATAGTGACTCGGTAGTGTTAATCCCACAGCACTCAGGAGCACTCCTGTTTATAAGAAAAAGAGGGTCACGCACACGCCATCTGCACGTTTGTGAGTGTGTGTTTGTGTGTGTGTGTGTGTGTGTGTGTGTGTGTGTGTGTGTGTGTGTGTGTGTGTGTGTGTGTGTGTGTGTGTGTGTGTGTGTGTGTGTGTGTGTGTGTGTGTGTGTGTGTGTTTGTCTAACCGTCATTTATTTTTAAGCACCGTTCCTGAAACAAATATTTTGCAATCAAAGTTGCAACATGTAGGCCTAATGCATTTCATAATTTTAATATATATATATATTTTCTATTCACTGGAACTGGGAGATTGGAGAGATTGGATTGGTTGGACAATTTTGTAGCCTACTCACATAAAAAAAACATGCGGTATTATTGTTAGTTTAGTTTATATATTATTTGTTTAGAAATTACTTGAAGTGGGTACCGGCGACAGATGTAGGTCTACACTGTATCCACTTGGGAGCAGTATTTTACCAATTATATGAGAATAATTAGCTATCCTCTTTCATTATGAGATTTATTCATTTCATAGAGGTTAGTTTATTCATAGTGACGCAATGTTTTCTTAAGTATCATTTATTGCAAACTACAGAGAAACTCATATACAATCCCTTGGGAGCATTAGCATAGATAAAGAGGAAATTTAAAAATTTCAATTTTATTTCTGTCTTGCGTTCCTATATATATATATATATATATATATATACATATATATATATATATATATATATATATATATATATATATATATATATATATATATATATATATATATATATATATATATATATATATATATATATATATATTTCTTACAAATAAACATGCTTAGGGTTGCTAATAGACATTGATGAGCAGAATCGATTCCAAGACAAAATACATATGGCTAGAAGGAAATTGGTTGGGATATATATATATTAACGAAGTCTGCATTGGCCATCGGTTGGTTTTTATATTATTCAAATGAATAGACTACGTTCATATTGGTAGAAAATAAATAGCATTCAGACTTGAAATAGACAGCAAGGTCAAGGGATCCCCATTTCCCCATTTTATGTAATAATGTTTTTATGTCCAGCAGGGGGAGCCATTATACATTCATTTTGTGCAGCCTGAACGAAAGTTGGGTCTCATATGGGACAAAATTGTGTTATTAGCTAGTGGTGTATAGGCCTACCTCTTTCTGATAGAAAAAACAACTAAAAACGAAATAGTCACTGCATGGTTGTGCATCCTGTAATTGACGCCTATGATGCTGTGTTTTATTTTAATCAGTTTTATACATTGTTTATCTTAAGTTACAAATGTTGTTGTCATTTTATATATTTTAATATAATATTACATTTTTTAAATAAGGCCCATTAATATATCACGTGGCATTAGTTTCCAGCTGTAATTCACCATTCTTTTTCAAGCATTATATAACTGTGTTTTTTCCATTATGTCCTAAAGATTATGCATGCCAAAAACTCAAGACTAATATTTAAATATTAAATAATCATCAGTACTGATGATTCCTTCATCATGTGGTCAATGTAGTCAATCATGACTACATTCAGATTAAAATAACATCAGGGCAGCTAAATAAATCTATTTTCAATAAGGCCATTAGGAAAACAAAACCCCTTTGCCCCTCTACTGACTCTAGACCCAGAACTGAGTCCACTGAATGCGTGAGCCCTGGTCCTACTGTACTCTCCAGGACACAGATAATCTCTGAGGTTTCCGGTTCTCTCCTCCAGATATCGGCCCATCAGACCAAGCCTTCACCGGGTGGGCCAGGCCACCTGAGGGGCCAACCAGGAGATGGTGGTTGTGGTTGTGGTTGTGGTGTTGGTGGGGTGGTGGTGGTGGTGGTGGTGGTGGGGGGGGGGGGGGTGGGGGGGAGGGGGTTGGTGTGCCAAAGTAGATTTACCTTCAATAACCATTTATTAAATCTGCATCCATTAGATGCCTAGGCTTCCAAGAGCTGGCTGTGCTAAGCCCCGATTACGGACGGCCGGGCAGAGAAGAGGGATTCATGTGTCAAGTGTTATCAAGTGATTTTAGATCCCTGACTGGGATCTCTGGCCTCATCAGTCGCCGTAAAGCTGCGCAGAGGAGAGAGGAGAGGATTCACCCCATCATGCACAAACTTTGCTCACTTTTCTGACTGGAGCTGTGGAAGCAGCTGGGGAGTCTCTCTCTCTCTCTCTCTCTCTCTCTCTCTCTCTCTCTCTCTCTCTCTCTCTCTCTCTCTCTCTCTCTCTCTCTCTCTCTCTCTCTCTCTCTCTCTCGCTGTTAAACAACAGGGGGTGCACCCAGAGCTGTGCTTCTGACCGAGATCATCCTTGCTGTACCTCACACCTGACCAGCGCAGCTGTGCCAGGCTCCTGTGGCCGTCTGTGTGAGACACCACCGCTACCGCTACGCCACGGCATGGACCCCACCAAGAGGCCATCGCTCAAGCGCACCACATCTGGCTCGCAGAAGGTAAGCCCTGAGACACAGTTAACGCCCGAGCCTATCTGCTCAATTTGACGGTACTTTTACAGTTGCCTTTACCTTTTCCTTGACCTCTACAGAACCTTTACCCTAACCTGTATCTTTACCTTTACACCTAATTGTTGCTCATACCTGCCAACAGAAGTTTGAACTTTTTACAAATGCCATGGTAAACGCATTGTATAGGAAGGGAGAAACTCTGCAAGAAACCTTATGAATGATACTTGCTACATGCATTAACCAGGTAAACTGAAACATCCTCAGCTATTCATAGAATGTCCCTCTTATCTTCAAAACCTGTACTTTATCACAATGTGTGCATGCTAGAACTTGGACTTCGGGATACATATAACTATGATAACTGTATTACTCTAAGGTCCTAACCAGCCATTCTGAAGATTCCTACGGAGGCGTATGTTAGTAGGCCTACTAGGTCCCCAAACCAGAGTGTGTTCATCTCATGAAAGGAAGATACAGCCAAAGCAGCGGCTGCTAACCCGGAGCTAGCTGTCCCCACGCTGCCATGTCTGTCGAGAGCACCTCTCAATCCTGTGGGGAGAGACAGTATGGGGAGAGGAGGGTGTGTAGGGGTTTTGACTCCCAGCGCAAAGGCACTGGGTTCGATCCCCACTGCCCCCAGACCCTACCTGTGGGTACTCATTCGTGACCTGCTCCTCAGTAAAACGTATCAGAGTGGGAATTCTTGACATGTATCTGAATGGGAATTCTTTACATCTTTCTGAATGGGGTTTCTTTACATTTATCTGAATGGGAATTCTTTACATGTAGGGGAATGGGAACTCTTAACATGTATCGGAATGGGAATTCTTTACATGCATCGGAATGGGAACTCTTTACGTAATCATTATTTACGTGTATTGAAATGCTATGTCATTCTCTTTGAGGATAAAAGTTTCTGCTAACTCAGTGGTTTCCAAACTCTCTGTCGGAACCCGTGAGTGGGTCAGGGCAGGACCAAGTGGGTGGTGGGACGCCACAAACCACAGTTTGAACATCTTCTTTCTTCTTCTAAAATATACAGTCTTCTGATTATTATTATTATGTTTTGAAGACAAGGGGATGGAAGAAGTGAAGAGGTAAAAGATATTTGTTAGGTCACAGGTGGGTCCCAGCATGAAGCCCTTTGGGAACCCCCTGTGATGAATGACTGAATAGCAGGCAGTGTGCCAGCAGGTACCCTGCCAGGAAGTGTCAGAAGAGGAGCTCCCGGTACCACTGGTTCCACTCCAGCCCGTAATCCCCGTAATGGTCAATATGGGAAACCCGTGTCCGCTGGGTCGGATTAAAAAAGGCGTTGTATTCTCTCTAATGTCTGCTTTCATGTGATTAACACATTTCACTGTCACTCTGTTGTTGACAGCCAGGAAGACTTTTGTTCTGAAATGTCCTGTACTGTCCCTGTCTCCTAGAGACGGCCATCTGTGTCCATTCATCTACTCCGTGGTAGAAGGGGTTAGTGGGGGTAAGTGGGGGTTAGTGGGGGTAAGTGGGGGCTAGTGGCTGAAATGGAAATCTGAAGAGCTGCTGATGTGTACACAGATTCCCAATAATATAGGCCAGAAATAGCTTTTCATACAGGAGAACAGGGCAGACGAGAGTTCATTATCCATTACATTTCCCCTTTTGCTAGTCGGACACTTTGGATGACTTTTGTGTCACTGAAAGTAAGATAAAGAATGCAGACACAATAATTGTAAATATATAAACCAAATGCTAGCATTAAAATATTAAAAATTTTAAAAGTTTTGCTATTACGCTTAATGTATTTTGAAGACAAAAAAACACATAAACTCTCTTCTTTTTAAGCATAGTTGTAGTAGACTAGAAGATGCTTGCAGATGTATTTCCCTACCAGTGATGTGTCCATACACACTGTTTGATCACAGCCTGGCGAGCAGAGCAATTGTCCTCCTAACACGATAAAGGACGCACTCCTCCATCCAGCTCTTCGTTGTCACTTCCACTCGTTGGTGTAGGTTGACGAGGCTTTGATCTGCTAACAGTCTTGATGTATCTCAGTCTAGCTTCTCAAGCTAACTCCTGGTTTTCCTATTTTAAGTTGAATTACTCTATAGTAATAATCTAGATCAAGATATATATTTTTAGAACTTGAATGAAATGATAGAAGTATTTTTGTGCGGTTATAATCTGTTTACTTCTCTCAAAGTCATTATGTACCACTCAGTGTTCAACTGACTGTTCTCACTTATTGGTAAGTGGAAAAAGAATCACAG
The DNA here is from genome assembly GCF_902167405.1 of Gadus morhua. Classification (NCBI taxonomy): domain Eukaryota; kingdom Metazoa; phylum Chordata; class Actinopteri; order Gadiformes; family Gadidae; genus Gadus; species Gadus morhua. The sequence goes on from NC_044056.1 coordinate 21,733,854, forward strand.
AATAAGAATACATGAATACTCATTCCGGTTTTATTTGAAATACCCAACTGAGCAATGGGAACTATAGGCCCACAGTTAGGCCCGAAAGTATTGTCGCACTTTTTAATACCTCTCTAGTTTAGAATAACCAACAAAGCAATTACTCAAGAATTATTTTATTAAAACTGATTCCTTACCGATAAAAAAAGGGATTATTATTTGGGAGATTATTATCTGGCTTTCACGCCAGCAAATGAACAAGAATCGATCAGTATAATGAGACGGTGGCCTCCAGCTGTGAGCTTTAAGTGTAGTTCTACTTGTTCTGAGCGTGGCTGAGTTTCTATTAAAAAAACAACAACCTCGAGGTCCGACGCATCTGGAGAGAAACCGGCGCTCTAAACCATGTCTCATGACTCCTCCGTCTCCCAGCCCTAATGCGGGACATGTTGTGCTGCCCATGTGATCGCCAACTGGATTTCCAAACCAAGGAAGACAATGGCCGCCTTTTAGAAACTCCTTAAAGTAGTAGGACTAAAGTCAGTTTGCAGGATTAATGTACATTTCCCCCCGCCAAACTCTAGATCACTTTTTTTAATCCAAATCATTTCTATTGCAGTGAGAATATGTTGAAGATTACGCAGCCCGCACTGGAATTGACCATGAGTTTAAAAGTTTCACAAACGGCGACAACTATTCTTCCTGTCACAATGCGTTAAATCCTAACCCATTCACCACCAAAGCCAAGCAATTAGTAGCTTTTATCTTCACCCCTTAGTGACATTACATTCCACACAGGTCCTCCCCCCCCCCCCCCCCCCTCACTCTTCCCCAAATCGTTTTATATATGTAGAGAATCACTCCTGCAATATTCACCAAGAGTTACACATTCGTTTTTTTCGAAACAAAAGCACTCTAACATGCACATTACCACCAACACGTTGGTCCTAGAAAAAAAATCTAAAGTACATTGGACAAGCAGATCCTCAACGCAAAATCGACAAGTCTCAACAGTTAGATCAACAGTTTCTCTAGCATTCCATAAAATAGTGGTTTTTCTCTATCCATAGTGAATCCAATGTGAGTCACCCTCACATTGCTATGGTAACAAGCTATACTCAAGACCCAATGCCCAGGGACAAGCCATGTGATTTAGTTTTCACACAAGGAAGGCTTTTATGTGGAGGAATGTCAGATAGTAACCATGTGCATTAAACACAGAGGGACAATTTAATGAAAAAGCACCGTAATAAGGCTACGTACAGGGATAATTAAGATAATTTAATTTATCGTGGGGGATGTGCTGCAGTTGTTCGATCATTTAGGCCGACCAAGTTCATGTGAAGGCCTATAGGTCCACTATGAAGTAGCCTACAATTATTATAACTGAAAGATTTCCTTTTGATTTACGTCAAACTGCTGTGGAAACAGTACAAATGTGGTTAATTGGTTGTAAGCTTGCATCAAATCCTGTTAAACTGTGCTGCTGCTCTAGGCTGCTTCTCCCGGGGTTTGGAAAGGGCTCAAAGGCCACCAGAGGCCTAACGGGGCAGCTGATTGCTTACTGGATTTGTGTTTTAATTGCTGTGCATAATGAGTTTAAGAAAGCTGAAGTAACGGCATCACATTGGCCAAGCCGTGCTGGAAACGTTCTTTTGTTTAATTTGGATATAATTAGATCCACGTGCGTTGTTCCAATCAAGAGTTGGGAACGGCGGGGGCGTCCAGCCCCCTCTCCCACTCTCTCCCCCTCTCTCCCACTCTCTCCCCCTCTCTCCCCATTCTCCCACTCCCTCCCCCTATCTCCCACTCTCCGTCCCTCTGCGATCAAATCTCAGTTTATCCCATTCTGAGGCTTCTTCCCTCCAACCCCTAAAGTAGGACTGACAGAAGTCATACAGTGATTGTGGATGATCATATATAACGTAACAGGACTAACAACTGTTATCTGTGATCTCTATTTCTCTCTGTCTTTGGCTCATCCCATTCTATCTTCGGTAAATGATTCTTGGTTCCTTTAATTGAAATGCCCCAAGTGACTGCATTCTAACTCATATGAATGGGGCTATAGATAAGTTAACAGTTGCATACAACGTTCCATTTCATTTTATATGCCCTGACCATTGGCCTACATTCTGAAAAGTGTGTTTGGATAAGATGAGCCAAACCAATACTACATTGAATGGTTATCTAGACATCTGCAAGTTTCTTCCACCAAAATCAGCCTGCCCAGAAACAGAGATTAACTGCAATTAGTATCGTCTGACCTTAGACCCCAACTGGAGAAGCGTTTTGTGTTACCAAGACGACCGTCCAAAAGAATGCCAGACACCAATTCTCTCAATTATGCAAATAGGAGTTGAAATCAAAGTATTCGTAGTGGGTGGACATGTCCTAAATTTTAAGTTGGGCCGCTTCTCTAGACTGGTTTTATTGCGTTAATTTTGGTGTGGCTGTCGAGTAATGTTGGACTGGATCTTCACCTCTGTCTCTGGAGCGTGGGTCCTGTCCAGGGCTGCGACCATTCCCTGGGTGTGTAGAGAACACACACGAAACAAATTGGGAGCTTAGAGTCCGCGTATCAAAGTCGATTTATTGTGCCTTGTTCAAGTGAAGGATGAAAATACCCAGTGGGCAAAGAGAAGGAGGTCATGGGACTCTGGGAGGATTACCTTGAACTGGAGTCATGAGACTGCTCACATGATCACCACAATAAGCAGCCTTCATAAAGTGGTGAAGTTTCATGTGTGGTGAGCTTCGTGGAGTCTTGCTAACTGGCCCATTGGGCGCAGCGCTCACAGGAGCGGGAGAGCTGCTGCCGGTCTCCGTCTCTGCGTCTGTCTCTGCCATCGGGAGCTTGAGGAACAAGAGGAACATTTCAGAGGGTAGAGCTCTCCACAGGTCGTCCGCTGGGCTTATCCTTCGACTATGCTCGTCAGATCGGATTGGAAGATCGTATGTAAGTGGACCTATGTGATGGGTTGCTCTTAAAAAGTGATTTAGTTACAGATGGACTGCATTTAAGGATTAGTGCTGTTTACAGTGGATGGATCACTGGGATGGTATCAGGCATTAGTCTGTAGATCCATGTGTGCCTGTTCAGGACAATCCAGTAAGAAAAGTTTAGTGTTAGCGGGAGAAATCTTCCTCAGCCAAGTTATTTTTGATGTTGTTGGTTTTATTATGATGTTGGTATTATTATAATGTAGGTACTTTATCTCTTCACAGTTTTCAACATGTATTTAATAATCCAGCATAAAAATGTATCTTTTTTTTTTTTTCTGTTTAACCTTTTTTTTTGGGTTGAACCAGTTTTTTCTTTTCAATACTTCCTAACACATTCATTGGCTTTTAGAATAATTATTTTGAGCTGATCTCAGGAAAATTGAACTCTTTGAACGCTTTTCATTCTTGTGAAACTTAATTACATGATTTAGTCTGCAGCCTTTATGGGAAGAAAAGTCTTATTTAAATGTTTAGCTGTTTAAGATGTTAATTATATGTTTCTTAACCAATATCGACTTATAGTTATTTAAAGTCACACGTTCACAAATGATTAATTTGCTATATATACACTTTTTTTTTCAGGCTCAAAAGGCATGGATAGAGAGGATCTTCCAGAAGCGAGAATGCAGCACCATTTTACCCACCAAGGATCCCACCAGGTAGAATACTATTCTCACATTCTCTTTATTATCTTTATCTAAATTCAAGTAGGTTGAAGGTTAATTAATAAACAGGCAAGAACAAACAGAAACAGGACTGTTATTTTTACTTATATTTTGATTATTGCAAATTAATTTAATCATTCTTTATTTTCTCTTTACATTTATTAAATTCAAATCCTAAAGTATTACCCTAACTTCAAGCACCAACTTAAAATAGCACGTTTGAATAAGAACACAGCTCTATCTATTTGTCTGTGCCTAAAGGGATATTTTAACTGCAAATTGATTACAATTTTTAGTATGTATGTGCTTGGGGGGGATCCCTTACATTAGAGCTTTGTTTGTACAGAAAATTAGGAAAAATATATATTTTTTATAATTAAAAGTGAGCCTCCATGCCTAATCATAAATAGGGCTTTGTGTGGTATGTGTGTGTGTGTGTGTGTGTGTGTGTGTGTGTGTGTGTGTGTGTGTGTGTGTGTGTGTGTGTGGGGGGGGGGGGGGGGGGTGTCACGCCTGAGGCCTGAGTCAGGCCTCTCCTTTGATCTGTGTTAATTGCTTCTTACTGCTCTGATGCGACCCCAACTGACATGGCCCCGGTGGTTCTCTGTCCTGGAACCACCAATTTTCCCCCAAATTTTCAACAAATTTTCCACCAATCATCCTATTCAACAGTGTGATTGGTGGCTAGCTTACACCCTAAGCTAGCCTGTTGCCCCCAAATCCAAGATGGTCTCCAAAATGGCCTCGAAAATGGCTTCCGAGACGGCCTCCAAGATGGCCCCCCGTTCTAAAAGCGGCCATGTTTCCTTCTGTTCCGTTTGCCCTTCAGATGTGCCTGCGGCCAGCTGGTGGCGGCGCACGTGTCCCCCGGGGCAGTGAACAGCAAGCCGGCCGAAGACAACCAGCTGGTGCACCTGGACATCCCCCAGGAGAAGTGGTCCGTGGCCAAACACACCCGGACCTACCCCACCGACGCATACGGCACCACAGAGTTCCAGGGCGGCGGCTTCGTCAACAAGGCCATGGTGAGTTTCATGGGGGAACCCCCCACCCAGTGTTGCCAGATAAGGCCAGATTTCTCTGGCCCAATCTGGCAACACTGCCCCCACCCCCACTAACCCCAACACAGATTGAACCAGGACGACATCTGAGCTCGATCTAACACACGTCCCCGTTTTGTCCCCGTTCAGTACATCCGTGTGGCCTACGACACCAAGCCGGACAACCTGTTGCACCTGATGGTGAAGGACTGGGCCCTGGAGCTGCCCACCCTCCTCATCTCCGTGCACGGCGGCCTGCAGAACTTCGACCTGCAGCCCAAACTTAAGCAGGTGTTCGGTAAAGGCCTGATCAAGGCGGCGGTCACCACCGGCGCCTGGATCTTCACGGGTGGAGTCAACACCGGTACGAACCCGACCCGCCCCTTAAGCCCCCTCACACCGCACGCCCCTTGATGCTCCCTAATGCTCACTTAACAAATGACTATTCCCAATCTTATTAGAAGATTAATCGTTGTTTCTAAATTTGCATTGCGTAACACACACTCTGCAATGTCGAAAAGAGGATTTGACCAGGCCCCATTGTCAGAGGGCTTATGTGGGGTTGTAATTAGAGCAGCTTCATCAGTGTACGTGGAGCCCTGCTGGTGGCTCAGGCCCCTGGTTGCTTAGGCCCTGGTTGCTCTGGCCCCTAGCTGCTCTGGCCCCTGGTTGCTCAGGCCTCTGGTTGTGTCTGTTTGTAATGCAGGAGTGATTCGCCACGTGGGAGACGCCTTGAAGGACCACTCCTCCAAGTCCCGGGGAAAGGTGTGTGCTATAGGAATCGCTCCCTGGGGCATCCTGGAGAACAAAGAGGACCTCATTGGAAAAGATGTAAGCACCCGTGCTACACGCTGATTACCATAACGTTCATTCAGAATGCATTGCCTTGCATCTTTACTGCATTTGCATTGGTTAGCATTAATTAGCATTCGGTCACAAGTTCAACTCCGGTGTGTTGGTTTCTTCTGCCAGGTAACCAGACCGTACCAGACGATGGCTAACCCACTGAGCAAGCTGGCGGTGCTGAACAACAGCCACTCCCACTTCATCTTGACCGACAACGGCACCTGCGGGAAGTACGGGTCAGAGGTCAAGCTTCGGCGGCAGCTCGAGAAGCACATCTCCCTGCAGAAGATCAACACTCGTAAGTGGACAGATGCCCAGGACCGGCAACACTCCTCGATTACCGTCTTCATGATGATCGGACAGATATGTTTTTGGTTCGGGGCTCTCTTGCTCTCTCTCTCTCCCTCTCTCAAACACACAACACACACACACACACACACACACACACACACACACACACACACACACACACACACACACACACATACACACACACACACACACACACACAGACTGTGTAGATTTGGATGGAGATCTGGATGGCCTCTGTGACCTTTGAGTTTCCCTTTGTCATCCTATGCCTGGGGCATCCAATAAGGCAGGGACAGCAAAGGGACGCTCAGCTGTCACCCCTGACCCCACTCCCTCGGGCCTCCATGGCTCCTCCGTCCCCCACGGGAGTATCACTGCCCGGTGCCCACCATGTCTTGTGTCAGTCTGGAAGACGATGGCTTGTTATCGTGGCTGGATGGATGGATGTCTTTGTCGATGGATGGGTGGATGGATGGATGGATGTTTGGATGGATGGGTGGATGGATAGATGGATGTTTGGATGTATGGAGGGATGGATGGTAGTTCGACGGGTGTATGCGGGGGAGACGTGAGATAGACGGGCATGTGATTGATGACTGATACAGTTTCTTCTGGACCTGAGCAGGCCTGGGCCAGGGCGTCCCCGTGGTGTGTCTGATCGTGGAAGGAGGGCCCAACGTCATCTCCATCGCCCTGGAGAGCCTGAGAGACGACCCCCCCATCCCCGTGGTGGTGTGCGACGGCAGTGGACGGGCTTCTGACATCATCTCCTTTGCGCACAAACACTCAGAGGATGAAGGGTGAGGAAGTCCCGAGACCGTTCACATGTTGTGAGTCATCCTCCATGTCTTCTGGACTGTGGCATCTAACCGGGAAACCTGTGTCCCTCTCAGAATGGTCAGCGATGATGTCAGAGACCAACTGCTGGTAACCATCCAGAAAACCTTCAACTACAGCAAGAGTCAGTCCCAGCAGATCCTGCTGATGGTCATGGAGTGTATGAAGAAGAGGGAGCTGGTGAGTAAAGGGATAAGTAAAGAAGCTATCTAGTCAAGTACTTCATCCGATATGTTCCTGTTATGTGTGTCATTAAAGATCAATAAATGTTGTGAAACCATTGTCCCCATTGTCATTCATTCTATTCACTTCATCTGTCTCGTGTCCACCAAGCGTCCGAAATAATAAAGCATATCCCACATTCCATTTCCTTATATCATTCATGTGCAGTCGGTCATCCCTCTGTCAAACTGCACTATAAAGAGACTCACTCTATGGATCATCAGCTGTAATATGGTATCTGAAAGGCTCTCACTCGCCCTGTGAAAATCCTTGAACTTACAAACCGTTTTAAATACCCGGCTCTCTGAGAGGGCATGCGGGTAAAAGTGTCACCACATTTGTCCGATTACCCATGACCCCTGGAGCGATTCCTCAAAGTGCTGGGGGCCAGACACCGCCAACGTATACACACTGCAGCGGTGGCTCTACTACTTTGCACATACAAAGCAGCTTCCTCTTACGCTAAGTGTCGTGATTAGTAGTTTGTAATGCCTGAGACCAACTGCCCTCTAATCTGCCGACGCCATACATCGCTGGAGGAGAGATAAGCGGCCGCAGCCACCTGCTAAGCAGAGCGGTGGCCTGGCTCCTGCAGCCTCCAACGGTCTCTATGTGTCCCACACGCTGGAGGACAGAGAGGATACTGGCTCTCTAATCCTCGTCCAAGAGGTTCTTGCTACTCCTCATACTTATGCTCCCCGCTAAGCCAACTAAGTCCCCAGAACGCAAGCCTTTAAACAAAAAGGCTTTGAAAGTGTCTGTGTCCTCTATCCCCAGTGTATTACACAGACAAATGCTCTGATACTCCCCGGCAGATAAACAACTTTGCCTCTTTTAGTTTTTAATCGTATTTTTGTAAGAGGCCTATTGTTGCTGAAAGCCTTTTTGCTAACATTTAGGGTCACTAACGGTAGACAGAGGGCCAGACAGGGTTTGGAGGGAGGCTTTTACTTCTAATAGTTGTTTATGAGGCTGTTTATATTGCATATTGTTGATTCAAAGCACCATGACTTACTTACAGGTGGTGCAGTGTCACAGTCTGCGCCCAGATATAATCCTTTCATCCTAAGTGCACGTCAAGCCAAAAGCTGGCCCAGACGAGTCAAAGCACAGAATAAAAAGTCCTCTGCGGTGATTCGCAAACAATTTGATGCGTTTAACTGAATTACTAGCTTACATTTACACAAGTTTCCCTATACCAGGGTACAGAGAGCAGACCCCGGAGTCTGAAACAGGCTTTCAGTGTTCATCCGCTGTGTGCTAATGCATAGGCCGCTCATTATTAACGCACCCCAAGAACTCTGCTCCCAAACCTTTGGCACTCGGCCACAGATTCATGCCCACCTAATCCTATTTGCCACAATTGCACATGTGATGGGCGCTTGGTTTTAAGTCTGCTGGATACGGTGGTCAAGTCCGTTACAATGGCGTGCTATTATGAGCCTTTCTCCAATATCAAACCAGAAGTTATGAGTCCATGTTCCTCTATCCTCTCACTTGGCCAACTCCTGCATCAGCGTTTAGCGTCTGGAAGGGTTCACTTGTCATCCCACATATTGTTGATATCCTATTCCTTCTGTTAGCCATCAGTACATGTTTCCTTGTGAGTGCATGTCAAACCTTCTGTTCTTCCGTAAAACATGTAGATTACTGTCTTCCGGATGGGTTCAGAGGATCAGCAGGACATTGAAATGGCCATTCTTACTGCATTGTTAAAAGGTATATTTACAACGCATGAACTCTGAGGTTTGTCCTTGTCGCTTCAACTTTTTATTTAACTCTCACTCTCTCTTCCAACCCACTCTCTCTCTCCCAATCATGCTATATCTCTCTTTTGCTCTCCCCCTGTCTCTCTCTCTCTTTGTCCCTGTATCGGTGGGAAGGCACAAATGCGTCCGCCCCTGACCAGCTGAGTCTGGCGCTGGCCTGGAACAGAGTAGATATCGCCCGCAATCAAATCTTTGTTTATGGGCACAATTTACCAGTGAGTCGCATTCAATTTCCCTCCACTTACAAGGAATGCGGCAATGTGCTGCTGCTCATTTAACGTTGACTGCGTTACAAATACCTCACGGAACATACTTTTTTAACACTACAATATCCAAAACAGACTTTAATTAAAACATATAACATGATATGCTAATTAATTTGTCTTGCCTGGACAGCCTGCGGGAGCTGTGGCCAACTGTTCGATGTTAGCCTTGGATAAGCCCAAGAGCCCGGTCAGCGGACCCCGCAACAAAGCCAGGGGCAAGAAAGGGAAGGGGAAGGGCAAGGCCAAACCGGAGCCCCCCGAGGAGACGGACCCCAGGAAGCTGGAAATCATTCGCTGGGTGAGAAAAACGTGAAAACACACAACGTTGTGAGGGGGTTAGAACGATGTGTTTGATTACTGTTAAGACTAATTTACCAACTGGGAATGTGAATGAACTCCTACATTTGTATTTCCTTTGTTGCACAAAATACCTACATATATAATATATATACATATGTATGTATATATTTATATAAATATTTGTATTATTTATTCTCTAACATATTCATTATTTTCATTATTTAATTTACTGCTTTATTTGACATTACATATTTGTTTTCACATCACTGAAAGGGTGTGAAAACCATGAGTGAAGGGCGAGTGGCCCCTGACATGTTTTACTCATGTACAACATGTGAGTGGCCCCTGACATGTCTTACTCATGTACAACATGTGAGTGGCCCCTGACATGTTTTACTCATGTACAACATGTGAGTGGCCCCTGACATGTTTTACTCAAGTACAACATGTGAGTGGCCCCTGACCTGTGTTCCTCCTGACTGTGAGTAACGCAGTGGCTCTCTGTGTGTTAGGTGAATTCCCTGGAGCAGGCCATGATGGATGCTCTGGTCCTGGACAGAGTGGACTTTGTCAAGCTGCTCCTGGAGAACGGAGTCAATATTCACCACTTCCTCACCATTCCCAGACTAGAGGAGCTCTATAATACGGTGCATAACAGAAATACAGCACAGAAATTAGAAGGCATGAGTCCATCTTCAAAAATTATTAAAATCATGTTTTAGTTCTTATTTTGCCCATTTTGTGTACCATACAGAAACTGGGTCCGGCTAATACCCTGCATGTTGTGGTCAGAGATGTCAAAAAGGTAATATGCATATTCATCATGCTGCCATTTCTTCTTGCGATGTTCCAAGACTCAACTGATGATGCTACCAGCCTTCCCAAAGTGGATCATCTTATTCATGTGGTTGTGCTTTGCTGTGTCCTGCAGGGAAACCTTCCTCCAGATTACCAGATCACCTTGATTGACATTGGCTTGGTGCTGGAGTTTCTTATGGGTGGAGCATACAGGAGCAACTACACCCGCAAGGCTTTCCGCAACCTCTACAACACTCTTTATGGGCTGAAACGGGTACGGGACAGCATGGGGATGTACAGACATGAAATTACATAATAATAGTAAACGAGATATGCCTATTGAGTCACCTAATCTGTCGTATTTCTCTCTTTACAGCCTAAAGCTCTGAAACTCCTCGGAATGGAGGTGAGGCATCTTCCCATTAGTCGATGTCCAATGGGACAACGACCAATGGGTCGTTAAGCAGACTGGAAATGAAAACCCTCTCAGACTTTTGTTTTCTTACGATGTACCTCTAACCAAACAACTTGATTGATTTTATCAGGACGATGAACCTCGAAAGGGTAAAAAGAAGGGCAAGAAAAAGAAAGAGGATGAGGTGGAAATCGACGTGGACGACCCCGAGGTGTGTCGCTTCAAGTTCCCCTTCCACGAAATGATGGTGTGGGCAGTGCTGATGAAGCGCCAGAAGATGGCGCTGTTCCTCTGGCAGAGGGGAGAGGAGGCAATGGCCAAGGCGCTGGTGGCCTGCAAACTCTACAAAGCCATGGCCCACGAGTCCTCTGAGAGTGAGCTGGTGGACGACATCTCTCAAGACCTGGAGAACAACTCAAAGTTAGTCTTCCGTTCTATCAAAAACAGCATAGGGCTTTGCAAGTGAATTACTTTTGATGGGTTATTTAATGGGTTGATATTATTCTCAGTACTTATGATATATTGTGCTTCATCACATCTCAGTGAGGTTCAATGCCGCTAAATTCCTCAATTCCTGTATGATCTGTTGACTACATCTTGGTTGACGCCGTCCTCTCCTGCAGAGAGTTTGGCCAGCTGGCCTACGAACTGTTGGATCAGTCCTACAAGCACGACGAGCAGGTGGCCATGAAGCTGCTCACATACGAGCTCATCAACTGGAGCAACTCCACCTGCCTGAAGCTGGCCGTGGCTGCCAAGCAACGAGACTTCATCGCTCACACCTGCAGCCAGATGCTGCTGACAGACATGTGGATGGGCTGCCTGAGAATCGGCAAAAACCCTGGTCTCAAGGTGACGAGAAATGCATAGCCATACAGCGCCTAACAAAAAACAAGCTTCAACACAGTATTCCACACATGACGGCATTGCTTGTAGACTCCATTGTAAATATATATAATGGTGGACTGGACAGGATGGATTGTGCCAGGGGGGATTCAAACTCCTGTTACCGGCATTGTTAATGCCATGCTAGAGCTAGACCCAACTACATTAGTAATATTTCATTTCATCACTGTTGTAATTTATTTGGCATTAGTTGTAAGAGTGCCATTTTTTCTGATCCACAAAGGTTATTCTGGGAATCATGTTCCCTCCTCTGATTATGCTCCTGGACTTCCGTGTCGGCGATGACACGTCTTACCAAGCCCCGGTCGTAGGAGAAGCCGGGAAGGACAAGGACGATGACAACAAGTCCAGACAGGTCTGTGTCCCCACCTGACAACTACTCATGCAATCATATCATGAACCCCCAATACAGGGACAGCCATACTCACTCCTTTCGTGTGCTCTCCAGGACGCCAACAATGACACCATGTCTCGGAAAGGAGATGAAGAAGAGGGAAGCACTCACGTCCGCAAGATCCCCATCGGAAAACGCTACTTTGAGTTCTACGACGCGCCCTTCACCAAGTTCTGGTTCAACACGGTATGTTGGCCTTCTCCCTGTTCAGCTGAATGTACCGGACTTAACCCGGTTCTTTACAGAGCCAATCGTGACCACTCATGGGTGATAATGATTGGCTTGTGAATGCTTTCTACCTGGTAGATCGCCTATCTGGTGTACCTGATGCTGTACAACTACATCATCCTGGTGAAGATGGAGAGATGGCCCTCTCTGCAAGAGTGGATCGTCATCTCTTACATCCTCACACTGGGCACCGAGAAAGTCCGGCAGGTAGACCACAAAACAGAAAAATCTTCATTTTCAACCAATACAGAATAATTTAGAAGTATTTATAGAATTTTGTATAATATATTTCATGTTGTCACTTCCCTTCTACCTAGATCCTGATGTCAGAGCCGGGGAAGCTGAAGCAGAAGATCAATGTTTGGCTTGAGGAGTACTGGAACATCACGGACCTGGCAGCCATCATTACCTTCCTGATGGGCCTCATGCTCAGGCTACAGCACGAGCCGTACCTGGGCTACGGCCGGGTCATCTACTGCATCGACATCATCTTCTGGTACATCCGCGTGCTCGACATCTTTGGCGTCAACAAATACCTGGGCCCTTACGTCATGATGATAGGAAAAATGGTAAGTGTGCCTTACAAATCATACTGGTGAGTGTGGTTGACAGGCTGTCTCTTTTCATCCTGCTCCTTATGCATTATTTTTTATTGCTAAACTGAATTTTGTGGACAAGTACTTAATTCAGACACACATTCCTAATACATAGTATGCATGACCCAAAAATAATGACATTAAGAATCTTGGTGATCCTGCATGATCATTGGTTCTTGCAGATGATTGACATGATGTACTTTGTGGTGATCCTGCCTGTTCATTGGTTCTTGCAGATGATTGACATGATGTACTTCGTGGTGATCCTGCCTGTTGATTGGTTCTTGCAGATGATTGATATGCTGTACTTCGTGGTGATCCTGCCTGTTCATTGGTTCTTGCAGATGATTGACATGATGTACTTCGTGGTGATCATGCTGGTGGTGCTGATGAGCTTCGGCGTGTCGCGGCAGGCGATCCTCCACCCCGACGAGGAGCCCACCTGGAGGCTGGCCAGGAACATCTTCTACATGCCCTACTGGATGATTTATGGGGAGGTTTTTGCGGACTCGATAGACCGTAAGACTAGAATTCATAGTAAGATTCTGTTTCCTCACTCTGGGCAGATGATCAGTCACGTGCTGTGTTCGCTGCTTTCTGCAAATGAGTGGCAATAGATTTGATTACAAGTCATTGCATTTGTTTGTGGCCTCCTGAAAGAGCAGCTTTAATCTAATTTCTAATGGAAGTACTAATATTAAGTACTCAAATAATGTGTTTAATTTGTAAATTGATGATCATCTGCCAAATTGTTTAGTTAACCGTGCTTTTTCTGTAAAGGTGAATGTTAGATAAATTCTACAAATTAAAAGCCGGGATTACAAAAAAGCTAAAAGTTATTAAAAAAAGATGGCTGAATTTATCAATAGAAAAGTCTATAATTCAATATATTTAACAAAATACTTAAATTAAGCTCTAGACACAGTTCAGACACTCCATCTAGGTCACTCAATTATAAGAGCTAAGAATTTTATATAAAGATAGTACTAATTAGTTAGTAGTTAATCTTACAAAAATGTTGAATAAAATCTTGTAACAGAAGTATAATGACTAAAAATAACTAATTTTCAAAAGTTAAAAGCTAAGTTGTAACGCTACCCTCTACTCGTTTTTTATTGTGCTTTTCCGGAATATCATCAAGTCTACGCTATGGAAATCAATCGTGAGTATTGACTGATTGCGTTACTCAAATGTGCAGCTAAACACATTGAAGAAACAGTCCCATACTTTCGGCTCTTCATCAACACCCACCGTCTTCCTCCACAGCACCCTGTGGTGAACACTTGTACGATGAGGACGGTAAGAAGCTCCCACCGTGCATCCCTGGTGCCTGGCTCACCCCTGCCCTCATGGCAGGATACCTCTTGGTCGCCAATATCCTTCTGGTCAACCTGCTCATCGCTGTCTTCAAGTAGGCCTTTCATGCTCCACTGTGATGTACGATAAGCACACGTTGATGCCTTGTTTGTGCTGACTGACCTCTGACCTTTTAATTCCAACAGCAACACTTTCATGGAGGTGAAGTCCATCTCCAACCAGGTGTGGAAGTTTCAGAGATATCAGCTGATCATGACCTTCCATGACCGGCCCATCCTGCCCCCTCCACTCATCATCTTCAGCCACCTCTACATCGTCTTCAACAGGCTGTTCCGACGATGTGCCAAGAAGAAGGTGGAGGGGGAGCTGGACGAGAAGGACAGAGGACTCAGTGAGTATTGGTCCAGAGACACTCACCGATAGTTTTGATTCTCGATCAGTCACCGAGTAAGACCCCCTAACCCGCCCTTACTGCTCCGGAGTGTGTGAATGTGAGGAATTAAACTTAAAAGAGCTTTGAGTAGTCAGAGGTTAGAAAAGCACTATATGAATGCAGTCCATGTATCATTTGGGGCCAATAGATCCTTCTCTGCTTCCTAACCCTAATCCTTGCCCCGGTTAATTCCCGACAGAGCTCAGGCTGAACCCAGAGGAGCTTAAGAGTCTGTACGAGTTCGAGGAACAGTGTGTGGAGGAATATTTCCGTGAGAAGGAAGATGAGCAGCAGTCCTCCAGCGATGAGCGCATTAAGGTTACCTCCAATCGGTAAGGGATACCCTTTAATCACACTTGGATGGCTTAGTGAAGGCCTGTTCAGATGTTCATTCTGCGGTTGTAGATTGACAGTACATATTATCCTCAAACCTTTCCCGGCTGTCCCTGCCAGAGTTGAGAACATGTCCATGCGTCTGGAGGAGGTGAACGAGAGGGAGAACACCATGAAGGCCACCCTGCAGACGGTGGATCTGCGCCTAGCCCAACTCGAGGAGATTCACGGGCGAATGGCGACGGCCCTGGAGAAGCTGGCAGGCGTGGACCGAGGGGAACTGACTCGCACGTACTCCCGCAACTCCTCGGTGGGAGACCCCTCCTCCCTGATGCGCCAGAGTAGCATCAACAGCGCAGACGGCTACAGCCTCTACCGCTTCCACATGGACCTGGAGGAGACGGCGGCCAAGCAGAAGGAAGCAGAGGAGGTGGGGAAGACAGGACTGGAGAGGCAGAGGAGCCTGCGACAGTCAGCCAGCTCCATCAGCCCCAAGGAGTACGGCCCCACGTTGGACGTCAGCGGGCCAGAGAGGGTTCGAACAAGCTCCTGTGTGGATATCCTCATATCACCGTGTGAGCTAAAGTCCTCATCCCGAGAAGGAAGTCAAGAAAATGTCGCCCACAGTTCGTCTGATTTGACACCAGATGCTAGCTACCCACTGGCCAAATCACTGCCCAAACTGCGTCCAGAGATGGATAAACTTAAAATTGTCCCGACCAGTGCCAAAAGGGCCAAATCCTTAAGACAATATCCCTCTGAAGAACAGAGAACAGGTCCCAAGAGGGCTATGAGTATAGTAAACATTGTCCCAGATACGACAGAATCAGAGCAAGACGATCAAACTACACAGAAGGCACAACCCTGGCAACCCACCTCTACTTCACCCCAGAGGACTAAATCATTGAGATTTTTGCCAAGGGAAAGCCCACGGAAGTCAATTAGAACAAGGAGGGCTTCGAGCGGCTTGGTCCTTATCCAGGGGGGCGAGGGTCATGAGTTACTGCAACCGTTGGACACCAAATCGCTGGTGGAACGGTTTACGGAAGATGTCCAACTGCAGCCGGTTGACAGCTTGCTTGCGGTCAACACCCTCTGTCTCTCTGAGCATATACCCCCAATGGTCCCGACTCCGGCCCAGAAGCTTGACGTTCCCCAGGCGCTTGAAGAACCTAGCGCAGCCGGACCGGACCAGGAGCCTCCTAGTGACGGGACACCTTCAGACATAGCAGGGTCCGCTACACAAACCAATCTGTGTGGAAAGGAACCACCTCCCAGTCTGAGGGTAGCCAATGAGGCGGTGGTGTCATCCCAACGGTCATGGAGCTGGAATACAGGTGACATGGAGGCCAGGGGCTTGACTGTGCCCTTCAAGTCAAGAGTCTCGAGCAGTCTGACGGACATTGCTGGGGCATCTCTTGTTCTGACTGATACTCTGCAACGGGGAGAAGGAGAGGGAGAACTACTGAGGAGTGCAGATGAGCACGTGGTGGAAGACGGAGCTGATAAGGTGGAGGCCTCTGGATCAATGGAGGTCAAAAGTGGCGACACAGAAAGCCAGGAGAATAAAGAACCGGAGGGGTTGGAACCGGAGCAAAGAGCACCCGAGTGAAAGTCACACCGAAACAAGGCAGCAGGAATCAGTATGACAATCAAAGAAACAAGACTTTTAATTAACAATCAACACCACAGCTCAGTCAGTATCATTAATAGGTTATTGCAAAATGAAATACCACGCTTGTTAAAAGTCACATTTAACATCTTTACTGAAACATTTTAGTGTGAAATTTCGACCATTACAGCTGTGCAAAGTACTTTGATGTGAATGTTGGCAATTTAAGTTAAATGTATGAATGTATACTGTACAAGTTGAAGTTAAAATAAAATAAATAATGCGCAGCCCATTTATTTGTTTTGATGTGTAAACTTTTCTGGTTTAATACCATCACACGATTGGCACACTACTTTCTATAAACACATAAATAAAAACCTATTGTTTAAATATTTGAACATTCATATTCATATAACATGAAACCTGTATACATAATAAGCATACAGAAGTCAACCTATGTCCCACATATCTGCCTCCTATATGAATAATACCATGGACGACCAGTTACATGTAGACTTTAGCCATAAGATCCCACGGCATACAGAGACTTTCCTTGCTCTATCTCGAAACAACAACAATAGCAGCTTATGAGACAAAAAAAAGCATGATTTTCTTTTTTTTTGCAATTGCAACCGCATCTTGAAATCAGTGGCCATTCATGCCTTCTTAACCCGCTCTCCTGCAATCAAACGCTGCAGGCTGACTATATGTGACAGCTGACCAGAGGCTATCCTGTGTGCAGGTTTCGCTTGTATCTTTTGTTTACAATACTTCTCAGGATAGAGACACAAGGCAGAGCCCGCTGTGGTCTTCAGGGAAGGAGAACAGCCAAGCTGCTACCCAAAGGCGGTTTAGAAGTAGGAACCATCCCCAAAAACAAACCAGTTGCTCCAGAGCAGCCACCATCGGACGAGTCCTTTAGAGAAGAGCGCACTTGAAAAACTTCATCCTCCTCGACTTCTTTTCTGTGATTTTGAGCGAACCTTCCGCTCCTGATGCTTCGGTCTACCAGAAGAGAACAAACAGAAGAGGAGAAGAAAAAGAGTAGCAAATAGGATTAATTTAAATAAAACTACCAAGCCTTAATTCACATAAATATAAAACTATATATCCATAATTTGTGCTTACCGTCTTTGTGCTAAGATTCTGCAGGATGTCTCTGGCTATTGTATAAAAAGCCTAGAGTGAAGAGAAATTATATGACAAAGGAATTGGGTATGAAGTATTTGAAAAGATCAAATATTCTGAAAAATGTAGGGGAATAGTTATAAAAAAAAAAGAAAACACTTACCTCCTCTACATTTAAACTGGACTTGGCACTGGTTTCCAAGAACTTAATTCCGTAATCAATAGCCAGCTTTGTAAAATACAAAATAAATACTACATTAGTAACATTGCTTACTTGCACTAAAGCTGGATCTAAAGGAGTGATTCTACTCACCTTCTCCCCCCTGTCTTTGGACACTTGTCTCCGGTCACTTATGTCACACTTGTTGCCCAGAATCATCTTCTCTACATCTGAGGATGCATGCTTCGGGAACAACAAGTATAAGTGTATTAAAGCACTCAACAGATAAGAATTGGGTTTAATTGACCCTCAACGGGTATGATATACCCTGTTATTGAAGCGTGTACCTCTTCAATATTTCTTATCCAGTTCTTTATGTTTTCAAAAGACTTCTCGTTGCAGATGTCATACACCAGCATTATGCCCTGTGTGGAGAGACGAATATGGGTTTTTCACAACACACACACAGCCATTTTATAACCACAATATAATGGAATATTAGTGTGACACTGATCATATAAGTGTGTGTCTCACCATGGCTCCTCTGTAGTAGGCTGTGGTGATGGTTCTGAACCGCTCCTGGCCTGCAGTGTCCCTTTGAGCGACAATTTGAAGACATGCGGTTTAAATTCAAAATTAATAATTTATATTCTGACTGGACAACAGTCTGAGTAATGATAAGAGCATAGGCCTACGACAACTAATTACTAAACATAAGGACGTCGAGATGAAAGCCCTTTCTCTGTATTTATATTCAAATTGCAGGCTAATCAGGGACATTGCCACTTACCAAATCTGGAGCTTCACTCTCTTCCCATTCAGCTCTATTGTTCGGATCTTAAAATCAATACCTGCATTGCAATCGGACACCACAAAACACGTGCGTTAAATCATTGCATGTGAATACCTCTGTTGTGTGACACAGCCATTGACGATCGATGCTACATTATTTCACTGTAGACCCACCTATGGTTGATATGAACGTGGTGTTGAACGCGTCCTCGCTGAACCTGAACAGGAGACACGTCTTCCCCACTCCGCTGTCCCCGATGAGCAACAGCTTGAACAGGTAGTCATATGTTTTCGCCATTGAAACGCCTATGCATTAATAACGGGTTGATACACCGGAATCCCCCTGTCTGGAGATCCTCACCAGCTGTCGCTCAGAGCCACCGGTGAACACGTGACGTCACGTCATGGGCCCGTCGCACCCTGGTCTATGTAGTTCACAGAGGGACCTCTACAAATATATAAATAGGGATATATCGATATAGATAGAGATACAGCTATTGCATTTTGAAAAGTGTAAAAACACGTCAATATAATTCTTAAACAAAAAAAAACATAATTTCTCAAACGTCATTGTTTAAATACATTATATTCGACAATAGCCCCTAGTTAAACGATGCATACAAAAAAACGTAGTTACATACGTTGGTGCATTACTAGGTTAGTAATAACAATAAATACCACAAATATGCACCACGTTATGGTTTAGTCTAGATTAAGACCCACCTCCAAAACACCCTAGTGGATCTGCTGTGCTGCTGCAGTGGACCAATCAGGCGAAACTACGACCAACAACCACCAACTTCGTACTCCATCACAATGCCTGTAAGTAACACTGTTTAACTCTCTCAGCCCCTTATGGTTATTAATATGAAAGCTAAGTGACATCCAGATCCTCGATATAACTGTCAGTATGGCAGAAGCACATGTGATGCAGCTAGCATGCTAAGCAGCCTGAACTGCTCCCCTGACGTGGGATTCTAACGGAAACTTAATGGTAAACATGTTTAAGTACTGACTTACACCTGAGGTGTGAGCCTCTTTAAAACGCCAATACAACCACCAGTTCCAACCAGTACAATAACAATGCTTTGGACATCTTAATATGGGAACCATCAACATGCCTGATGCAGTCTTTTTCTTTTAATTAAAGTTGCATACGCATGCACGGTTTGGCTTTATTCTAGCTGGCAACAGGCCTACTAACGACATAAACTGCTCAAAGTTCAATAAACGTACAGTATCTTGCCGTAGAGTATCCGTAAGATTGTCTGAATCGATTTTCTTATGTAGTAAGCGTAGGCAGTGACGTGTCCTGACATGCCCATCGGCCTATTCTAGGCTTATCTGGTGCGTACTTATTTCGTGTAAACGGACACAATCGTCGAGGTTTGTGTGATAATACATTGTTATAGTTTCCTAAGGTTTGTGTTGTGTCCCAGCTCGCAAAAGACCTTCTGCATCCTTCTCTGGATGATGAGCGAATGCATCACAAGAAGAAGCGACTCGTCCAGAGCCCCAACTCGTTCTTCATGGACGTGAAGTGCCCAGGTAGAATAACGTCACAAACCGTGCTCCAATAAGTTACAAAGCACATATAGTGTAATCATAGTTTGATAGCATAACCAAAAGTAAAAAAAAAGTTGAAAAACACACAACTTATATCAGTCACGACCATAAGGACAGCTACATCAGATGGAATTCGGCATCAAAACCAATGGTAAGAGAACGCTCCATTTCTTCAGGTTGCTACAAGATCACCACCGTGTTCAGCCACGCACAGACCGTGGTGCTATGCTTGGGCTGCTCCACAGTGCTGTGCCAGCCCACCGGAGGCAAGGCCAGACTCACTGAGGGTACCTTTAGCTCATTCGTATAAAAAAAATATATATCATAATTGAAAACACACTGTAACGAACCTATGATGAATTAATTGATATTTGTTTTTGTTTAGGCTGCTCGTTCAGGAAAAAGCAACACTGAGCACAGGAAATGCCATATGTTGGAGCCCCACTCAGTGCCTGAACACACCGTGGACTCAAATCAACTTTATGAACGTTATGTGGTTGATTAGCTCAACACTAATGTCGTTAAGACATTACTTTGATAGTAATCTTTCATGAAGATTTATCTTGTATCAAAAGGAAATAAATGCAATGTAGTTTCATCTGAACAGAATAAATCATGAAGCTGTTGAAAAGGTGGATTTGGGTTTTATTGAAAGAAAAAAAAAAAGCAATGAAACGCTGAATGCAATATCAGGACCTTTACCTTCACAGAAAGCATACTAGAACTCCATTCCAGTCAGATGTGACATTTCTCTATTAGGAACATGCATAGAAAACAAATACACAAAACATTCACATCAGGAAGATACGAGACGGAAAAACCCAAATAAACTTGTAATAGCTACCGTGTGATAAGCTGTTTTACTAGCATATGGATAACCATGGGGAGCCGAAACAGGAAGGGGACGAATAAAGTTGCCTAAAGCAATGACCTGTCATGTCAGAAGTCAGACCATGATGACTTTGCACTGTTTTAACTCTTGTGGTGTGGAGGACTTAAGGCCTGTGACGTTCACGTTGCATCCTAAATAAAAAGGTAATCACTGGGTCTGGCACTGCACCCCTTGCCTTTGACCCTCGTCGTCTTCCTCGTAGGCCTCGCGACTGCTGCCCCTCTGCTGTGATTGGCTGTCCGCCTCGCTGAGGGTCACCTCCTCCATGTCATCAGAAACCACCACCTCGTCTCTGGCCGGCAGCAGCCTCTCTAACTGGAACATCAGGTGCTCTGGGAGCCAGTGTTTCTCTGGGAACTCCACCTTTGGATAATAAAAGATCATGCAAATCCATTGAAATCGTGTGGTGCGTTAAATAGGTCCAGAATGGGTAGATGGCATATATGCACTCCAGCCACCATAGAGAACCGTTGTTTCCTCTAGGAATCTCACCTGAAACTGAACGAAGAGCTGTCCCTTATCGAAAGGTTCCCGGTAGATTGGCATGCCTTCGTTCTGAACACATTTGAGGTCATTGTGCTTCACCACTTCACCTGGAAACCGAGAGAAAGAGAAAGATATGCAACTGGTGTATATTTTAACTGGTACATGGCGAAGTACACAAGTGCCACAGCGATACAGTACCTGGCTGTGTGCTGATGATGAGGGTTCTGCTGTCCAGCGTCAGGATGGCCTTCTTGAATCCACAGAGAGCTTCGACCAGCTTGATCTCCATCTGCATGATCAGGTTATCCTCTTGCCGCGTGAACACAGGATGCTCCTTCTGGTCCAACACGATGATAACATCACCAGGCTCTAGTCCCGGCTCCTGGTCGCCCTCCCCGTGGAATGTGATTCTCTGTCCATCTTTCATTCCTTTCAAATGGAACATCATTAGATGAGTTTCAATGCCTCTAATGTATGATATGATATATACGTTTCGGCTTATAGAACAAATGTGCCATCGTTCAATTTAGCAGAACAGCGTAAAAGCACTAGCGAGTAGGGATCATTAATATTTATTGATATCAATACCATTTTCGATACTCCTTAACGATCTGAGTCTTTATCGATACCACTATCGATACTTTTTTCTATTAATTGGTTGAAATACGATGCGTTTTTAGTGTGAGGAAAATATTTACGAAATAAATAATTGTATTTTAAATTAAATATGTAATTCTTAATAAATATTGACATCAGTAGTTTTATTATACTAAAATGATTAGAGCACTATACAATTGTATTAGTAATACAGAAACATGAGTAATACATTACTCATGTTTCTCAAAAACTCAAAAACAAAAACTCAATTTACCATTTCTTTATGTTACATTTGAACCTGATTACCCAACAGTCGTTTTACTGAGCCAACCTCAACACATCATCACGCAGCACATCTGAATCTTTTTTGTACTTTTTAAGATAACTAGCTTGTATGCTGCTTACAACACCGATTTCACAATTGGATTACTATTTTTAACTGACGGGACTAGCGACAATATCTGTGTGTGCGATTACCGCTCGTACTTTGAGTTGATGATTAAGACGGGCCTGTCTGTGGTGCGACAGGAGAAGGAGGAGACAGGAGGAGTCTTTTCAACTTGGAGACAGTCGAAGGTACTGCATTTGACCTTCATTTGATGCACAATGCTAATGTGCTTGGCCATTGAGGTTGGATTCCCCCCTTTACAATAAAAGATTTTCGCCCGTTCTGCCATCCTCTCGCAAAGTTAACTGCCAGACTTCACTAGTTTTACTTGTAATACTGTTTGCTTACAATTCCATTCAAAAACATTGGTGGACACGCTGCAGTGATTGGATTGATTTGATTTAAATGCCGTGACTCGAGGGACACAACATTACGTTACAGGACTTGCAGCACAAAGAAAATAATAAATGAACGACGGGACTCGATAGTGGTATCGAAAAAAAACCAAAAGGTGACAGAACCGGGGTTCGATCCCCATCCCTACTAACGAGTACTGGCAAAGAGAATTATTTTCATGAGCGTAGTACATTAAGAAAGCTGCTTTTGACAGTTTGTATTTTTTTTGGGTTAAACCTTAATGGTTTTGTGTAGTACTGTGCTCAACTGTAGACGTTTCGTTTCCTGACATTGGGTATGATTCTAGGTGGTGTAGAATAGAATGCTCTACTTGGAAGATAAAATGATTGGATAGTCCACTGCCATTACAAAGGGATTATCAAACTAACATTAAGGAAAGCTCCAACAATTTTTCATGGATAATTGATCAGCTTTTCCTTCTTGTAACCAAGCAATGCTGTGGTCTCACTCATTTTGCCCCCCCATTTTCCCAATGGAACGTCCCGCTGCTACACAAGAACAATTAACCGACACAGCCATTAGACCAGTCCAGACAACATTGACTAAATGCCTGTCGAAGACACAAATCAACAGAGTAGAGGCCATCCCTTATTTCATTACTTTATCAATGTTTGCCCTCATTGACATGAATCGGTTTCTCTTTTCCTAAATCAGCAGTTTAAATGATATTAGGCAACTTTAAGTGGGGAGGGAAGTGTATTTAATAAAGTTAAAAGTTTGAGGGTGTGTCCGGGCTCAGAATGGGCATTTGGTGGGTGACTTCCATCGGACATGACCGGTCTTTAAAGGCATGACTCTGTTTCACCTCATTTGACAAATAACTATGAATTTTATTAATAACCATTTGTTAACATAAACCTATGCTTGTTCTCCATCCCGACCTCATCTCATCCTAAAAAGCACCTCCTTTCGCGGCGCCGTCTTTCCCTGGCGTTAACTGTGCAACTTGTGACGCATGCTTTGAATCCGTCTAATGCCCACTGATTCTATTCAGCTTATGCCACACTAACCTCTTCTGCATGTACTTTATTTTTTAATCAAATGTAATTAATTCAGTAAATGCACCAAGGTTCTCTCTCCATAAACTACACAGGTGTTTATTTAGAACAGATTTCTCTACAATCTGCTAGACTTATTATGGAATTGAGCGTGGCCAATTTCTGATATTGTGTATTTGAGCTACTTGTCATTGCATAGGCAACTCTGGCTATACTGTGCACCTTCGGTATTTCACCTAATTGAATGTTTAATTAGACAATAGAAATGGTTTGGTTGGTTGGAAATATTTGCTGATTGAAAGGCACATTGATGGCAGAATACACACATGTAATGGTTTCATCGCAAAATAAACTAGCTCCACTAGTCTCTACAGGACCGTCCAATGACTGTATAAGAAACGTCTGCTCCTGTGTGAACATAGCATTAGGTCCAACAACTGTATAAGAACCATCTGGTCCCGTGTGAGCATAACATTACTGATAGCCAGTAATGTCTTCTTTGGTGCTAGCCAGCCAAAGACTGTCATCTAAGGTTTACTACTAGTAGGTCTACAACGTACCGCCGTCTGCTGGCCAAAGACCACACTGAAGCCATTCAGAGATGACTATGCTTTAAGCTATCTCAGTTAACCCTCTCTTTGGGAGTCAGGATTTTGCTTTGGTTGACAATGAAATTACTGTCGCCGGCCAAAGAATATTCAATGTATTAAACCCTGCGTGCAACTTCACAATTTCATCCATAGGAACGTTGATGGTGTGTTCTTCCAATTTACCATTAATAAATTAGAAACACACTTATAAAAAGGCCATGCGTCATAAAGGTTTGGGTCAATTTGTTGACACTCCAGGTTAATTATTGACATTGTCTATTTTGAGAAGTAATTCAGCAAAGATAATTGTTCAATTCATCCCCTCTCAAGGTATACAACCAGAAGGTGGGTTGATGTAACTCGCATGTAACTCGGCAACAGAGTAACTTGCTTCAGCAGAAGAGTTATTTACTAACTTAAAACAAGATTTCTCCACGTGCTAGAATGTGCAGCTGCATGTTCAAACCAAGTCAACATTTCTTTGCCTGTTTGTGGGAACAAAATATATCCCAATTTCAGAATGTGCATTCTGTGTGACAGGATGAGTTTAACAGAAAACATGGCAGATTTATTTAGACAAGCTGGGTTCTTAGCTAACAGGCCAAATCCTTTAAAAGCCCTCAGTTCTATCATTCTGAACCATTAGCACTCATGGAATTCCTCTGGTCTAATCTATCATAATTACTCGACCAAAACGGCCTGGTTTAGGAACGGCTTCACGTTCACACGAAAGACCCACCTTTGTCAATGTGGACCTCGAGGACCTTCTTAGTGCGCTCCACCTTGTGGCCGTTGCAGGTCTTGCAGCGGTCCTTGGAGCTGAACTTCTCGCCCTGGCCCTGGCAGTCGGCACACATGCTTTGGATCTGCTGAATCATTCCCGGTCCGATCTGCTGCACTTTGATCGTCACGCCTCTTCCTTTACAGCTGAGACACTTCTCCAGGGCTCCCTTCTTACCACCATAACCTGTCCAATAAAAATCAATCGTGTTTTCTTAGGTTCGTAACGAGAGCCTAGGATTTCATATGAATGAATGAATGAATGAATCCTACCTTCACATTTTTCACAGATGACATTCTTCTGGAGCCCTAGCTTCCTGGTGCCTCCGTTGTACATCTCGTCTAGAGTCACGCTGAGCTGATGGACCACGTTCTTCCCTGAACACAACAAGGAGGAGAAAGTCATCAAGGAGTCTCCATCGTATTTGAACGTATTCATCGTGAACGTCATTGCTCATATCTCTGTGTTTGTTTGTGCTTTTGTCAATACAGTATACATTTTTCCACCATGTACTTTTCCGTTCTAATTGACTATTCTGTCGGTTCTAGCGTATTGCAGTGACTGGACTGGATGCCTGGACTCTCCTCACGGTTAACCGGCCAGCACCACATAACCAATTTAATATGATGTGCATGTATTTACCTGTATGTCAATTATGGCACCCATTGCACTCCTGACCATCCCTGGAAGAAGGGATCCCCTACTATGCGTTTCTTCTCAAGATTTCTTCCTTGCTAATTTCAAGGGAGTTTTTTCTTGCCCGTGTGGGGGCTTGGGTAAAGGAGGGTTTCATAAATATTTGGCCTGTTAAGCCCTTTGAGACTGTAATGGTGATTAAGGGCAGTACAAATTAAATTTAATTTAATATCTTGATGCGTACCTCTTCTCTCCCTCTGAGTCCTTCCTCCGCCACCGAAGAACATGTTGAAGATATCCGTGGGGGAGCCGCCGCCAGACATGCCCCCCTCCTTGATGGCTTGCTCCCCACCTTGGTCGTACAGATCCCTCTTCTTTGCATCCGATAGCACCTCGTACGCTTGGGATATCAGCTTGAACTGTTTGAGGGGGGATTTAAACGAGTTGCACAGCAATGAGCTTATTACACCACACAGGTTGTTGTGCAACACAACACTTTTTTTGTGCATTTATTAGAAATAATTGCCCTTTGTGTGCCCTGCCCCGTGACTAAAGTCCACCACCAGCCTGGGTGAAAAATGTTGTGACTAGACGACATACAATGGTGTGTGTGTGTGTGTGTGTGTGTGTGTGTGTTTCTTCTGTAACAATACAAATAATTAATATCATTCAGCAACACTATCATCAAGGGAAAATGGTTATGGTAGACGACGACCCCTTTTAGCCAATACACCTTTTAGATGGTTGAAGACCAGGTCAGACTAATGGAGAAATATGGAGTTCAAGACAATGGTGATTTAATAACGAATTGCATTGCAATGCAACGGTACTAAGGTGTACTTTTTTACAAGCTGTCGAGAGAAGATAACTTCAGGCAGAGTGAAGAGACCTCAACATGACTCTGATAGCTTTCCAGAGAGTTCCTTGCATTCTGCTGCCTCATTCCAACAGGCGTGCGTTCTAAAATAGAAGCAGCCGTCCCTCTCCATAAAGGGCCGGCCTGACGGGCACATCTCCCAGTACGTACCCTCTCTCCTTCACTGGGGTTCTTGTCCGGATGATATTTTAATGCTAGTTTTCTGTACGCCTTTTTGATCTCATCTGGCGAAGCTTGAGCCTTCACACCCAAGAGGTCGTAGAAACCGGTCTCATGAACCATGATGGCAACCTAAACGACACGGGGAGCGAGGAAAAATAATTGTGAATGAATCAGTGAAATTAGGCAATTTAGATAGAGCACTCAAATGCAGTAACTTCATGTGATAGCCGCACCAGAAGAGTAGCGATCCCTAGCATGGGGGTAAGGGGCTACCCAGCATGGGCTAACGCAGTCACATGGAGAACATAGTTAAAAATAGTGCGTCCTACTTTGGCGTTGAATATCGCCTGCCTTTATCTAATTCTATATGTATTGTAAAATGCAATACTTACTTTACTGTCTCAGGGTAGGATATTCCTTTCAGCAAAGCGACCCTTATCAGGAAGATGGCTGCTTCTTATAACAGGCGACTGCCGAGAGCAGAATATTCTGGAGCGCAGGGGCCGGAGGACAGTGTTGCCAGTTTGGGACATATTTCCCGCCCAAACTGGCAACACTGTTATTGCCAGTTGTGCCAGATTGGGGGAAAATCTAAACCAATCTGGCAACACTGAGCGCAGGGGGGCCGGAGAAGGTGCCCCCCCCCCGGATGTTGAAACACACATAGAAGAGTCTCGAAAAGACCGGAGCGGAAGTGGGTTGTGTACCCAGTCTGCCCCAAAAAATAAGTTTCTCTTCATCAGTAATGTACTAAATAAAAGTAAAATAACAATTTGAGTAAAAAATGGTGTAACTACTTGAATAAAGATAGTTCAACATCATACAATAGCAACGTTGCGACTTGCTGATCTCAGAGAGTGGCTATTCAAGCATGAAATCATTGTTATTTGTGGCATTGTGTCATTCGCGCCTGTGTCATATGGTCCTGTTCGTTCTCACAAATGCATCACACTGATTGATCTGATGTATTTTTTTCTAAGCTTTTTATTGATTGTGTGCGACAAGATCACAGTTTAGCCTTTTCAGTTATTCATGAGGACAGGCAATCTCTCCCCGAGCAACAATAACTTTCATCTTAGCAATCAGACATTTGCATACATCCAGGGCATCTTTCCAACATATATGTTCCGATTGAACTCTCATTTCAAAGAGTCCCTCCTAAAGGCTCAACCTTAATTACATAAATTCATTAAATAAATAACATTATACTTGAAAATTTCCAGTTTAAGACCAAGATTTGCTCACAGAAAGACATTGGCTAGTCAAGAGTCATCTATTTCAGTGCTTCTGCTTTTTGGTTTGCAAAACTGAAAGTAACTAAAGAGCCATAGTAAGACGAGGAACTCGTGCAGCGAGAGGATCCAGCCCTGCCTGGACTCTGGGGTCCACCTCTTCAGTCCAAGTCTTGTACCCTCTCACAGATCGCCGCCGTGAATTCTGAGCACTTGGCGTTTCCCCCCAGGTCTTTCGTCAGCACCTTGGTGGGAAACCACACGAACATATGAAAGACTTTGAACTTGTGCACCACGTTGTTAAAGCTGTTATAATTCATTTAGAATGCACTTTAAAATGTACTATCCCTGTAAATCTGAGATATGACTATTAAGCATGAATACAAATAAACATACTGTACACAAAAAAGCATCTGCTAAACGACTCAATGCAATGCAAGTGTAACGTACGTAAACAAGCGTATACACATCACCACGTGCGAATTCCAGCACTGGCCGAACTAGCAGCTGTACGCAGGGGCGGCCCCAGCACATTTGGGGGGGGATGTAGCCGATAACATTTTTTTTTTTTTTTTTTTGGACGCACTATTTTGCGCTCCCCCTCTAGATGGCGCTCTAGGCGGCCGCCTAACCCGCCTGTAGGGAAGGCCGCCCCTGGCTGTACGTACCCGTTTGTCTTGAATGGTGTTGAAGCAGGCAGTCTGGATCCTCTGGGCATGGGCGTGCAGCCCCATGTGCCGCAGCATCATGACGGCACTGAGCAGCAGGGCAGTGGGGTTGGCGAGGTCTGCTCCCGCTATGTCCGGGGCCGTTCCATGAACCTGCGGTTCACAAGAAGCCCCCAATATTTAGGCCCAATCCCATTTCTACCCCTGACCCCTTCCCCTTACCCCTCCCCCTTGTTTTGAAGGGGTAAGGGGAAGGGGTAAGGGGTAGGGCCTTAAACTTACATTTACACTTAGGGCATTTAGCCCTAAGTGTAACACTTTTATCCTAATCGACTTTCAATAAGTACCTTTGTATGAAGAAAAGAAACAACAATATGTCGCTGTCGTGTAGTGACAATGTTCGTAGAACAATTGCCAAGTACTTACGACTGCTAGGTTAATCCAATTTCCCGTACACAACAGAGATAGCTAAAAGCCACAAACACATACCAGGCCATGGTAAGAATGACTAAACAAGCAGGCTGACTCAGTACCCACCGATTCAAAGATGGCGACTCCATTGGTCCCGATGTTTCCACTTGGAGTCACTCCCAGTCCTCCGATGAGCCCAGCACAAAGATCGCTTCCAGGAGGAACAGAGTAGGCTGTTAGATTAACGCTGAACGTTTATTTGAGTGGACAAATGTGTCAGCGTGGATAAGCATTTTTCTTTATTGAAACGAAAGAAAGCAATTAACCTTAGTATGTCGCCATACAAATTTGGCATCACTAGAACGTCAAACTGTGTGGGGTCTTGGACCATCTGGGTAGAAGATACATATTTTGGATGAAATTCAAGCAATAATGTTTACACGAGTAACAACGTTTTGCATATTTGAAATATTTATATATTTTTTACGATGGACATATACTTACATTAAGACACACAGTGTCCAAGTACATCTCAGTGAACTTGATATCTTTGTAATTCTCGGCTGCTTCTCGACATTTGCGGAGAAAGAGACCATCTGACATACGCCTGCAAAAAGGGGTAACGGACAAAGAAATATTAATGTGCGTGTAGAGGGTTGGCACGTAAAATAGGATGTTTAGAATACAACTTACATTATATTTGCCTTATGCACCGCAGTAACACTGGAGCGCTGGTTATTAACGGCATATTCAAAAGCGTACTTTGCAATACGTTCACTTGCATCTTCTGTGATGAGCTTTATGCTCTGTACAACTCCATCTACGATCTGCCATGCAAGTTCAATGAATAAAATATTAACATACAATACTGCAATATGACAACGCATACAATAAGGATACCGCTGCTACCACATGCAGGTGGAAGATGGTCGTAAAAACCTCCCCCTCAAAACACATCTGTTGATAATATATAATATGCGCAGAATCTTTTACAGGGAGAAGCAGTTTCAGATTCCGAGACCAGGTACACATACAGGGCAAGACACAACTAGTGTCTTGTGGTATTTCTCACCACATGTTCGATCCCGCTATATTCCCCCTCAGTGTTCTCTCGTATGGTCACCAGGTCCACATCTGTATAAGGGGTCTTGTAGCCCTCAATAGACATACAGGGGCGTACGTTTGCATACAGATCAAATGTTTTTCTCAAGAGAAGGTTCATTGAAGGATGGCCAGCTGCAACTGGGGTCTTCAAGGGACCTGCAGATAGTGTTGTGTTGTGAATCATCTATATATTCTTGAAGCAAAGATCAGCCAATATGCACTACTTTGTCACAATTTGTGTAAAACACAGGAACAAGGCTACTTTAATGAAGCCATACGAATGTTAATTTCCTTATTAATCACATAAACATTAATGAAATGATAAATTCAAAGAAAGGACTTATTAAATACCTTTGAGGCCAATTTTGTTTCTGTCCATTGATTCTTTTGTGTTTGGAGGTATCATCCAGTTACCACCTGGCCCTTGGATGGCTGTGACATTCCTCTCGTCCCACTGAATGGGTACCTATAGCAAATATACAGAGTATAATACTTATTAACATTTAAACCAAACAACCACTTAACCAAAAATGTATATCTGTCGAACTGCACTGCAAGGAAAAAAGGAAGATAAATTATCCATTATCTTGAGAATACCGAATAAATATACTTTGAAACAAAACCATAAAAACCGCAGGTCATGGTTTGAGAAAGCTCCTGTCAAAGTACTCACTTGAGCTGCTTCAAATATCCTCATCACAGCAGTGGAGATCTCGGGACCGATTCCATCCCCAGGGATTAGTGTCACCGTCTGCATCTGAGAGGGGAATTACAGTGAACAACAATTGCCAGCATTCAATATAATTTCATTAAATAAAAAGTATGCCTTGTGTTCTTTCTTAGATAAGAACTATGACGACTCATAGTAAACATGACAAATGTATAGGCCAATCATAAAATAATGAAGCTCATTGGCTGATGCCAGACGTACTCCATGGTCGCTGGCCCGAGGACGCTGCTGTCTAGGGGCTTGTGGCACCTGTAGGGTTAATAGGAGGGAAGAATGATGGGATGCATACATAATACGTACGCTCAGATGCTTTCTACGAAACAAGTCGCATAAGAACTAATGATAAAGTTGTCTAAACGTCAAAATAGCGAAGTGGTGGTCCAATAACTAATACGATTTGTATAAAGCAAGCTGAAATACCGCACAAAGAGCATTCATGATCAAATGTTTTTGGTATATTAATCAGTTGTATCAAATACACATAGTGAAGACCCCCATTTAAAGTAGTTGGTTTCAATGAGAATTATAGGGGAATCTATAGAATCAGAAAACAATTGCAAAATATAAATAACGATTTCCGATTTGGCATAAAAAAAATAACAATGTGTGTGATGTGTGTGTTTACTTGGTCAGCAGTGAAAGCCTTGGTGTCCTTCAGGCCCCACCTCCTCAGAAGGTTGAAGACCTGCAGATGAAATAAGTAAACCACCTGCTTACACCTTTTTAAGTCACTATTAAAATATACATTGTTAAATAATGTAAGGCTAACTAGTAAGTCAAATATCTATAGTAATGGGACGTACGCTACCTAGCAGCACATACCTTAGGCTAGCATGATATCGATGTGACATTGACAAAGGTTATAACAACGCCTTGATAAAAACATGATCACAGTAATTAAACAATCATTGGTGATTAAATGTTAATTTGTGATTAATGCTCTGCGCTACAGCTGTCATATCAAAGTGAAGCTACTCAGAAGAAGGCAGGGATCACCAAACTGGTGATGACGAGCGAGCAATGAGCATCCAGGTAACCGGGTTGCTATAGCTACAGCAAACAGGTAGCCTGCTTCGCGACCCCAACATGGAGGACACCGCAACCTCTTCGACCTTACAGATAATCGACATTACCACTACTACATTACGTTATAACACAACAATACACATGTCAGTGCAGAGACTCACTGCAGTCCTCCAGGTGCTTCCTGCCATGGCAGCAGTTGGTATAGCTACTAGCGTGATAGAGGCAGACGTCAACCACGGTTCAGTTCATTTCAATGGAAGGACCCCACGTGATCCAACCATGTACTATGCAGTGTGCCCGACCACCACTAAATGGCGCTAGATATATTGGTTTTAGATTTTTTGGTATCTCCCGTTTATGAACAAGTAACTTTCTGTCTATAAATATTGGTTACATGATCTACCTGTAACGATATTAAGACCTGTTTAGCTCATGTGGGAAATTAACAAGCAGGTTGTACACAGGACAAGTAAGGGATAACGTTTTAATCATTACAGAAAGACGGGAGCATTGTAGAAATGATTAGGACCAGTTGACGGCAAATGTATTGTTACATTGTCAATGTAACATGGGTAAACATAGAAAATACAAAACAAGTAAAAAAGCTAAAACAATCTTTCAGTCGCTCTTTGCAAAAGTTAGTTTCAAAGCAAGCACAATAGGACACTATCCCAAAATGATCTAGCGATGTAAAATCAAGCAGCTTTACCAAAAAACTACAAGTTTTAAAGCAGCCTTCCCTTGCCAAAGTTAGCGTTAATGCAAGGTGCATGAACGAACATTATGCTAGTAAACAAATATTCACAGAAGCCTGAGGGTAGTAAATAGGACTTTAGTTTAAACCTCTCAACTGCATCTCTTAAAACACACATTTTCCGAATAACATTAATTGCAATAGTATGTAGGCAACAATGCTGTATGCATTAGGATAATAGTTTTTAGGAAAAATACAGTACAAGTCATGAACACTTCATATGAATACAACCAATGGTAGGATAACAGCATGTTTATACAGTATACTGCTTTGGCTGCTTCTTCAGGCTCATTGATCGTTCAGTTTGTGAAATCATGTGCGTGGCTCTGCTGTTCAGGAGTCTGCATTCATGAAGCACATCTGGTGAGGTCACACGGAAAAATATCATATTATATTATATCCTATTATACATAGAGAAACCGTTTTGGATGAAATCATACTCAAAGGACAATATTGACACAAATGTAAACACTGACAATATATCACCAGACCGGTATTGTCCTTAAATACAAACTTTACCGTTGAACTGCTTGTAGGCTTCTTCAACGATGGCATTGTTCGATCTCTTTATTTCCCAATAGTTATCTTCCACCCATGGTTTGTAATCCAGATGTTCGGACAGTTGTCCGTTTTTGTATGTTCCAGCTAGACGTTGGCAGGAAAACAGCACAGTAAACCCACCACTTACCCATCTTTATTCTGTTGAGCTAAAAGAAAGATTAATCTGTTGTAAGGTAAGTCCTATCGTGTTTATTATTGATTCTCACGCTCCCCCTGACCAATCTCCTGCTTGGTAGTTTTTCTTTATTCCATATGATCCTTTGTTTAACTTTGAAACCCATCATCTGTGCTGTTTGAGTCCTGTATATTTGACCCCCTCTATACCCTAGGCCAGGGGGTCGTAACCAACTCTTATGAGATGATTACAATGAAGTGGAATTAGTGATTAGTGAATTACCTTTTATAGTGTCATCAATGTCTTTGCATAGTTGATACAGGTCACTTCCACGTCCCACAACTCGTTCACCTACAAATCAAGACACATTTTACAACCCACACGGCTAGTTGAAGGATCACAAATTATTAATCTTACCATCTAGGACCTTGATGTTGGCAAACATCTCAAGCAGAATGGTTCGATACAATGAGTTCCTGCATACTAAAAGAAACAAAGGTTTACATTATATTGCACATTATATCACAGCTTTATTCATGGGATTATTTCATTTGGCTGACCATGACTTTTCATTTAACTCACCCGGGTTGGTATAATTATAAGTGTTGTCTTTTAGTCGTATACTCTCAAGCTTTCTCAAAGACTGAAGGCATTGGAGTGTCTCGATGCTGACAAAAGAAAGGTTTCATGGTAATTACAATAATAAGCTATTCCACATGAGTCACGTATCAATTACATAACTGAATAATCGTTTTGTAATAATTTAGCCGAACAACAATCATTATTACCTTGATATGACATTACCAGCCACATTCAAACTCTGTAAACTGTCGCAACTAGAAAGGGGTTCTGGAAAGGATGGAAGCAATACAAGACAAATGGTCAGAAGTGCATCGCTACTTCAGCATCGGAAATCCCAAGTAATTTAAAGATGCAGTGTGTAGGACTTTGTGGCATCGAGCAGTAAGGTTGAAGATTGAAACCACCTGAATGTCCGGTGACTACTTCCCTTGATAGATGAATAACTTGTAGTTATTTAGTCTGTACAACTATAGGTCATTGCTTTGCTTACAAGGAGGATAGTGATCATGATCGTCAAATTCAAAACTTGTCGTCTCTAGAGCCGTTTGTCAGTTCTGGGCTACTGTGGTAACACTGTGGGGCATCATGGCAGGCTCTGTGTAAGAGATACGCTATATAGGTATAAAGGGATAATACCAACCGAAACAAAAGACCATTCTCATTTTCATGGGATTATCCGTAACATATTTAGGAAAAAATATTTAGGATGATTATTTTCAAATACTGCCAAGTCTGTTCCGCTAGACAACGCTGAATACTACACACTGCACCTTTAAGCATGAACTCATTCTTACCCAAATTGGAAATGCGGTTGGCTGAGACGTTAAGTACGACCAGAATCCTCAGGGAGGCGAGAGGAGCTAGATTGGTTATGTTATTTCCAGAAAGGTCCAATCTCTCCAAGCTTGTGCACTCCCCAATACATCCGAGATCGTGTATTCCTGCAGCACCAACACATAGTCAATGCATGAAATACAACACATAAGACATAGATCTGTTAATCTTATTGGAATTATCTTACCAAGTCCTCTGAACTTGAGAAACAAAATAGATTCAAGATCGAATTCGCCTGTGCGGGACTTCAGCAGCACTGCAGTTATTTTCTCAAATTCTGCATCTGAAAGAGTGACGGAAGACTGCGGTAGAGACAAGGCGAACACACACTGTACATAGCATTATATAAACACAACAAGCAAACACTCGTGGGCGTGAGTCATTTGGCTGCAGGACATGAGTGGGAGAGACTAGGGTTGTCTGTTCTGTGTCCTAAAGGAAGAGACAGACAACAGCTTCTATAAATAGAAGCTTAACATACAAACCACACAGCCCACAGATTTGGCGGTCTAGAGACAGTGATTAAGATGTAGGTTGAAATGTGTTCCTTTCCGCTTTGCTTGTAGGGTTTGAGCTCACTATTTTCATCCCACTTTTCAGAATATCTGACTTAAACAGTACCCTACACAGAAATAATAATGTGATAAATTATTTGGATAATCATTGGTCTTTGATATAGGGGTATGAAAATGTAGGAGGGTTAATCAAATAAATTAAAATTAAATAATTTATTTATAATTTTCAGCAACAATTGTCCTGGGTTCGCTCCCAAACGTATGCAGTCTACCTCCAGGCATCCTAGACCAAAACATAACCCCTGACTACTCATGGACTCTTAACAGCCAGTGCTGTTGTTAAGATTATTCTGTTCCAATAGGTGGGGATGAGTGCAATCTGACAGTTGATGGGGTGAACATAATTAATGCAATGGCTAAACCTGAAAGGAGATCAGCGGACATATAGCATAGGCTAGGAGAGACCAGCTGCAGGGGGACGTCAGGCTAGGAGAGACAAACTGCAGGGGGATGTTAGGCTCTGAGAGACAAGCTTGCAGGGGGGTGTTAGTAGAGACAAGCTGCAAGGGAATCTAAAGCCAGGAGAGACAAGCTGCAGGGGGACTTCAGGATAGGAGAGACAAGCTGCAGGGGGACGTCAGGATAGGAGAGACGAGCTGCAGAGGGACACTAGCCCGTATGGCTATAAGCCAGTAGCAGGATGCTCGGCTAACGATGGGAATTGGCGATGATGATGGTTCGATTAACCGGATTGGTGGTTAAGTTTATGAGGTGAAATTGTTGTGGTTTCTCGGTACTTGCGGCAGTGAATGAACCGCACGTTGTTTAACTGTTAAACGGCAGGGTAGCCTGTTTAGGGTACGCCGTTTGTTTGCTAGCAACAGCGTCATAGCAACAAGCTATCCACCACAACTTACCTCCATGGTCTTTTTCCCGCTTCGAGTCCATCCTTAAAACGTTCGCTACCTCCTCTTTGCTTTTGAACTATAAGTCAACAGTGTGTCCTGTGGGGAAGTGCAGTCGTGTGGAAGTGTGGAGTCGTCATTGGTGCGGACTGAGTACACTGACAGCGGCGCGCAGGTGGCATCACCTCAGCAGCCCAGCAGGATGCACCGCGACGTCAGCAGCCCAGCAGGGTGCACCGTTACGTCATCACCTCAGCAGTCAAGCAGGGTGCACCGTTACGTCATCACCTCAGCAGCCCAGCAGGGGTGCACCGTGACGTCATCACCTCAGCAGCCCAGCAGGGTGCACCGTGACGTCACGTTCAGTGTTGAGCGCATCCTCTCAACCCAGAGAGCCTATTCGCCGCAGAGCAACAGGTCACCTATATTAATTAAATTAGAACAATATAATACCAAAAAACAACCACAATTTGACTTGACCATAAACTATATGATTTGCCAACCAAAATAACTGAAAGAATGCGTGTTTGTCTGGGAGTGCATTTCAAGTCCAGAGGAACACGTTCTACTTTCTTCTGAATGTAATAAATGTAACAGAACTACGCCTCATAGTTAAAAAAAAAAAAGAATCTGAATTATTGTATGAGTCTCAAACAAGACGCATTGGCCCATATTAGTTCGTTCGAAATAATTCTGAATACCGTCTTGTGCACTGAGGTAGAATTAAGCAAATTATCCATCCCTTAAAGAATTAATAATGTCTAAACGGACGTTAACCACAGACCACCCTGACATCGCGCACCGCCCTCCCATATAACGTCCCTAGCGGCGTGCAGCTCTGCCTGCAGGGTAGTTGTTTCTTCCCGCCGCTCAGTGGACAGCAGCCGGTGCTGGAAAACGAAGGAGCGTTTCCACGGAGCTTCGATGGAACTTCCCTATCCTTGTCGTTTTTGGTGCTCTCGGTCGTGTCTATGATTGATTTTGAATCGATACCGGAATTTACTCCCAAAAACAACAACTTGCAGGGGTTTTGTAGAGGACATGTATTTGGAGTCCTTCACTTCTACCTAAATGCCTGTGTTTGAGCAAACACATGAGACTTTCAATGTTATGAATGTGACCCAGAAAAGTATTACTCGATTAAGATGGGTAATAAGCAAACAATATTTACCGATGAACAACTCGATGCATATCAGGTAAGCGTGCATTAATGTTTACATGTTTGTGTCAGTCTTAAATACTGTTACTTGAGTGAGGCTGACTAGTTTGCAATATAACTTAAGGCTGTTTAACGATAATGGAATTGTGTTGGTTATTTATCCATCATATTAACATTATAGATAGCCTATTCATAGGACTATTATAATACTGAGTATGTTAAGTGGCACAGAGATAATCTATCATGACTGTATATTTTGATAAGCATTTATATCATCTTAGTCCCTAAGGTTTTAAGTGATCTGACCCAATGCTGAACGCTTGGTTCAAAAAGATAAAATAGGAGAGCCTTTTGATTGGTTGGCTAATGGGCTTTGTTGCTCCTACTTCCCAATACTGAGGTCCTCTCTATTGCAACATAAAACACATATCGTCTAAAAAATAAGCATGTTCAAACACAAAACATGTGAAACTTGTTTTAAACATAAAGCCTCATCGTTCATTCACACGGGATTCATGTGTGCCGCTGCGTGGTTTAATAATGTATGTAAAGACCCGGGGATAACGTGTCTTGAAATTCTACTCCCCGGAGATCACTCAGTGCTGGGCAGCTCCTAGGGTTTTTCCTTGCTCATCGCAGACCTCGTGAGACGCGCGCTGATATCTATTTCTCCGCCGAAGGATTTGTGACACTGGAGAAACTATTGTTTGGCTGAAGGAATGTCGTCAAATATGCGATCACTTTACATGTTAATTAATTAAACAACTCGTTTGAGAATATTTCTGTTTAGAAATATAATCTATGTCCAAGACGTTATACTCCACAGATTTTAACGTCAGTTTTTTAATGCTTGAACTTCAAAACATGATGAATTAGGTAATATCAGAATTATATCATTTTATTACACGGCTCTTCTCAATAACGTGGAACGCTCCATTCACTTGCATGGGCCCTTCACAACTTCCGGCGGTGAATTATATTAGATAATAATTCAAGTATAATTGACCGCTGTCAAGGAAAATTGATTTGTTTGCCGTCTTTCGTAGTACTCCGTAAGTAGTCCGATAACTTATCAACCCCAGCGTACTCAGGAAAATAAGCCCCTTCAGGGCGAAGCAAACAACTCCTCTTGCATCTGTTCTTATTTACCCGATAATGATCGGTGTTCTATCCATTATCCCTTAAATTCATCCATCAGCTATTAGCAGAAAGGATAATTGATCACTTATTTGATATGTATGTTGTCGATGTTTCCTCTGTTGTTTACATCACAACAAATAAGAATATCCTACATTTTAATGAAACACTATTCATAGCAATGTAGAGGGTGTACAGTGATTATATAATGTGAATTGTCAAGACAGCTTCAGCTAACAGACTGACAATTTCCCTTTCTCAGCATATCTTCGCTTGGTGAAGTTAGAGACCCCTAATTATTCTATATGATGATCTGAGGGTCCCTCTGTGTCTCCTCTTTCTTCAGGGAGGTGTTACATAAGATGTGTAAAGAATAATCATTCTTCAAACTTGTTATCTCTTTTCTCTTCACAGGACTGCACATTTTTCACTCGCAAGGAAATTCTTCGGTAAGTAAATGTTTTTTTTGTTAATCCCGACCCAAAGCTCTGAACAAAGTTTGGAAGCTTGGAAGGGAAAGCAAATCATCTACAAACAATGATGGAACATTTACTTTTATGATGCAAAATCATATCCTTTTAGTCTTTGAACAGAGGTTCAAGTCTACTTTAACCATTGTCACTCTATTACCTTGTGCGTTCGAATAACTTCTTTCTCATCAGTGTCATCTTCCACTTATTCTGACCAAAATTGTATCATTCAGTGCAGTGCAAAGAGACGGTCCGCATTATGACTGTAAAGCGGGTGTAAAATGATATCAGGGAGGGCTAAGATCCCCTCTTTCTGCCACCTTCTCCATCAAATCCTCATCAATTAAACACATTTCTTGCCTCCTTATCTAATTGGATTGATGCAGCGGTCTCATGTTTCAGGTCTGCCGTTAACGTGGTTGAGGTTCGAAGATTGAATGACTACTTTAGGAAATTAAAAGCAGTTACTGGCAAAATGTTGCCCTCTTCTAGAATATCACCCCACAGAGTAACTTAGTGAAGGCATCTGGGTCCCTTAAGGAAGGGATTTGATTTGAAATCTCATTACTCTGCAGTGATGGAATGTATTGTGTTTTTCATAACTTCCATTTTTGGGGTGAAATATATTCTGCCTATAATATGAACAAAGCCTTCACAGTGAGACAGTAACGTTAACCTTTGAATTACTTACTTGTTTTAAAAAACAAAAAGCTGCCTGGTATGTTGATACAGTAGATCCAGAAAAGCATTCGAATGGGCATGCCAATATGCATTTTGCAGAATATTCCACATCTATGTAATGATTGTTTAATGCTTTAGTGGTGGTATACCTATCCCACACTAAGTGTTTGAATTATTCAATTGTATGGACTTAATAGAATTGTATGATTCAATGACACCCATATCTACCCAATTCCCAGTTCTTTAGCGTTAGCCTTATCCATTGAGCTATTTCCCCTGGAGAACATTGAAGGGGCTCTGATTGCAAGGCCAGCACAACGGCGGAGGCTGAATCAAGTGTCAGCAGGAGCATAATGGAGTGCTGCACTTTATGGCCTTCATAAACCACTTCTAGCTTCTGTCTCCTGCTGCACACATTATGACATAATTATGCCCGGTCCACCGTAAAGATAGTCATGGCTGACTGTGGGCCCACGCACTGAGCTTCAGAGGTCTCCATCTGCAGGAGTGGTTGACGTAGATAATATACTAGTGACATAGATAGATGATGCATCAAAATGATTGACTATTTCTTACGTCTCTAATGTGGATATTGAGCACTAAAATAAAATACAAATGTCATTTAATTGTATATTTTTAATGCTGGGTTTCTAAGGTAGACATGCACCTGCATAGAAAGTGATGAAGTCATATTTATGTATGCCTCTGTTTTTATTGCTATTGATGGCATTATTTATTTTTGAACAGGTTATCATTGCAGCAGAATTAAAAGGGGATATTACAGTTGATGATTGGTTGTCGTTGTGGGTGCTGACCTACCTCTCTTCTGTGCTCAGGTTGCATGGCAGGTATCATGAGCTGGCACCACATCTCGTGCCTATGGACTACACCAAAGAGCCGGACTGTAAACTGCCCTTAGCGCTAATAGTGGCCATGCCAGAACTCAACGTAAGATGAACACACTGGTCGAGGCTGTTATTCTATTATTTTACAATGTCGATAATGACATGCTGTTAGCTAATGTGTAAAGGGGGAATGTAAGTCTCTCAGTCTCACACAAGGCCTACGATGTGTTTGGCTCTCATATTTCTGCAAAAGTGGTTTGCATTATAATGCTTTCACCACTGGTGGGGGAAATAACCAGTATGGCTGGGCATGGATCACTGGTGGTTTGGTTCCTGTTTGGAATCCAACATTCAATTGATTCCACCAGCCAACACACCCACTCAAAAACTATTTTTCTTTCATGGTATTTTCTTAGTCATCTGACATTTAATGAGATGGTTCACTCTGCGCTGTTGACTGTTTTTCTGAGATAGGACATATCCAGCAGAAGTTACCGGGGACATTTAATGGGATTAGAACCAACCCCTCAGGCCAGACAATAGAAAGAGTCAGCGATCATGTACACCCTGGTCAGCAGAACACATGTTTATTAGCCCGCTGTTTATCTGTGTAGCAGACCAGTGCCTGTATACACAGTGTGGCTTTGATGAAACTGTAAAGGTTCATTCAACCTCTGTCTAAATATTTTATTTATTTATACGTGCATTCAGGATGTTTGTATACTTATATAAGCTCACCATGGAGCCCTTTATCAAGTGACACATGGATTTGAATATTGGTCCTTTTTTGTGCAGGAAAACCCGTTCCGGAACAGGATAGTGGAGTCCTTCTCAGAAGACGGCTTGGGGAACCAAAGCTTCAATGACTTTGTGGACATGTTTTCTGTCCTCAGTGAAATGGCCCCTAGAGAGCTGAAGGCCATCTTTGCCTTCAAGATATATGGTAAACAAAAGAAATGACACACTCAAGTGCGTTGACATTTCTAAGATGACGTGAACAATTATATCTATTCTTTGTGTGTGTGTGTGTGTGTGTGTGTGTGTGTGTGTGTGTGTGTGTGTGTGTGTGTGTGTGTGTGTGTGTGTGTGTGTGTGTGTGTGTGTGTGTGTGTGTGTGTGTGTGTTGCCAGATTTCAATGTGGATAATTTCCTTTGTAAGGAGGACTTAGAGCAGACCCTGAACCGGCTGACCAAGGAGGAGCTGACGGAGGAGGAGGTGCAGCTGGTGTGTGAGAAGGCCATCGAGGAGGCCGACCTGGACGGGGACCACAAGCTGTCCTTCGCTGACTTTGAGAACATGATCACCAGGGCTCCGGACTTTCTCAGGTATTCTGACGCTCACACACGCCGCTTTTGTCTCGTCGTTATACACGGTTGAAGAGTAGACATAGTGGTGCTTACAAATGAACTACTAGTCAGGATCGTTAGCTAACACTGTGTCCTTTTAATACCATTATGAGCCATAACCTGGTTTATTCATTTATATCTAAACCAGCTTTGCTGCTGGCTATCCAATAGGAATCCTCCATGCATTGTTGATATATTTTATAAAGGTACAGATTTATGTAGACCTTAATCTTAATGCACAATAACTTTTTTAATGCTGGTCTCTAAAATTACTTATTTGTGATGTTTTCGTTTGTGTGGATC
Organism: Gadus morhua; assembly: GCF_902167405.1. Classification (NCBI taxonomy): domain Eukaryota; kingdom Metazoa; phylum Chordata; class Actinopteri; order Gadiformes; family Gadidae; genus Gadus; species Gadus morhua. The sequence continues at coordinate 21,775,977 of NC_044056.1, forward strand.
CAGCACCTTCCACATACGAATCTAGGAGGGCTCAATGGAAGACAAGACAGCTGGTTGACGGAGAACCACTCAATGTCCTGAGCAGAGTGCAGAACCTCCCTCACCCTGCCTGGGAAGTCAACCCAGAACTTCTGGTCTTCCAGTCTTCTGAGTTATCGTGAAACACACATGTTTCCTCACATTTAAAGGGTCTCATGTAACAGGGCTCAACCAATCTCGGTCACATGTTGAAGAATCTTTTTCTAGGTATTTGATTGAAAGGCAGAATAATTGCTGCCAAATAATCCTGTTTACTGTCATCTTATCAAACTAAAGTCTGGGGTGAAAGACCATTTTCGCAGGTATGGCAAGAGGAGTTATTGTATACGTTACGGCCCCATTGAACCCCACCTTAACAACAACATAAATTCAATGATTAAAACATTTTAAGGATTGAATGTAACTAAAGCACAAAACTCAAATAGACACCATAGAAGGGATTTCCACTCATGTATAATCTATGCAAATTTAATTTTCTGCGATTTTTGGAGGATTTTGTATATCTAGGTTTGGTCCTAGGAGCATGATGACAATCATATCGTGGTGTATTCTCTGTTGAATGAAGGGCTCTGTATGGTCTCCATTACCTCTGCCATTTGTGGAATTTGCTGAACTTAAATAAAGTAGAAATAACAACATTTCCTTTGGGTCCTGATAGTACGCACGCGGTGATTAACGTGGTCCGAGCAAAATTAAAAGTCAAGAACACACAAATGGAAGATATATAAATATAACATATAATTATGAAGGAAAGAGGTTGATGTTCCCCTAAATGCCATTCTGCCTTTGCTTTCAGGTGAATGGGCTGCAGTGCAACGGCTGAATGGCATGTTCAGCATGTTCCTAAATGTCTAAACGGGATTCGAACTCTCAAACTATGGATCACCAGTACAAGGCATTATCCAATTGAGCCACAGACAAACCTGAAATGTAGACTCATTCACATGCTCAAAATGTCTATTGATGAGCACACAACATCCAGAAAAATCCAAGCAAACATTTCTCAAATGAATTAAGGGCTTTCTTAAAAGAAAATACCTGAAAAATCTTTGAAATTCTGGGGAAATTAAACATTGGTTGTCAAGAACACTAACAGAAGAAATATTCATTATGACGTAAAAATGGTTTACGAAGAAGTTCTCCTTAATGCCATCCTACGTCTTGGCAGTCAGACTCAGATTCTTGGAAAGTAATGAGCCGGAATGATTGCCTGATGAATTTCAAATACTGTTCAATGTTGTTTCTTAATTGAGTGGCTATGACAGAATGTCATGTTCAGCTGGAACATAATGCTCTTCTGGATTCAAACACTCAACCAATGGATCACCAGTACACGGCATTATCCCATTGAGCCACTGACATTCCTGAAGAGCATGAAGCCTCATTCACATGGTGAAAATGTCTATTAATAAGCACATCAAGAAAAACTCCAGCACACATTTCACAAGAGAATTAAGGTTTTTCTTAAAAGAGTATAGATCTGGAAATTTGCAATGTTAATGTTATCCACCTAATGATAGCCGTATACAGTAACAAAATGGTCATATAGGCAAAATGGGTTGAGACTGTGGACTTTAGGCCTTTCTATGAAATTGTGGGAAAAGTAAATAAAAATTGGAGCGGAAGACCAGGGTGAAAAAGATGCATCTGATTTTAGAGATTAATATGTAATTTTGAATCCAGGACAATCTGGTGAGGAGAAATAAGGCAAGTTCATATTTTTTTTAAATAGCACCACCCTTGGGTGCAGTACCACAATTTGGGTTTATGGATAGTGGGGGGTATTGGTATCGACCTAATAATAGTCATATATTTTTTAATACAATAACAAAATGGTCATAAGAAAAATGGGCTAACTGCTCCAATTTTATTGGCCAATATTTCTCAAATGGAACTAAATAAAACAAATTCTGTTTGTCTTTTGTGAGGCTTGGTCTAAAGATTTTATGTGGCGATTTTGTTGAATTTTTGATTATTTTTGTAGCTTGTGAATCTTTTTATCATGTTTGGCTCTAATATGAAATTGTGGGAAAAGTAAACATTTTTAGGGTTTTATAGATGCATCTTATTCTAGAGATTAATATTATGAAAGAATTTTGAGTCCAGGTCAATCTGGTGAAGAGAAATAAGCCTAATTCATGATTTTTTACAATAGCGCCACCTTTGGGTGCAGTTCCACAAATTTGGGTTAATGGGTAGTGGGGGTTATTGGTAACCATACCTGAACATTTCAAGAGTTTTCGACTTACTGTATAGGCTGCAGTATGACTTTTACAGACAATAGGGGACCAACCAGCCTCGCTGCTCGGACCCCCTAATATATATATATATATATGTATGTGTATATATTATATAGATATATTATAACCCTAACCCTATATATGACGAGTCCTACAGTAGGATGGTGGACTGATGAATACATGACAATAAACATTACTTGATGTCATTCCATGTCTCAGAGATTGTATGGTTGAGGTTCACCCAGAGACCCAAAGGCCCTGAGGCTGAGGTAATACTACATGGACATGTCGACTTCCACAGGCAGATTAGACTATATTTTGAGAAATAGAAGTATTCCGTACGTGGAAGTATTGTAAGCTTTGTAGGTATGGTAAAATGGTATTGGGATACCGTTGAAAAATGGTGTACCAGAAGTAAGCTTATCAAAACATTCACCAACCATGTTTCTAAAGGATACCTCTGTCAAAACCCACTGTCAAAACGGACGCTTGGAGAGAAAAAATAAGGAAATTACTTGTGTACCGCTTTAAGGCCCAGCCTGCGTTGGAGAGAGGAAAAGGTCACTACAATCCAATGCATACTTTTTTTTTCAGCCATATTTTTCAGCCAATAGCCATATGTGGCAGCGGAGGCTACATTATACCCGTTATATTACATATAGGCCTACCTGTAATGTACGCATCGGAGATATGCATATATTTCATTTAAAAATGTATATCTCTGCCTTTGGTCTTGTTGCTATGAATTTAAGACTACATAGTCCTAGTAACCTGGTACACGTCCGCCAGGTTTGCAGCTTTGGCCACCTCCGTCACCAAAGCAGTTCATGTCTGGGTGATGGTCGAGTTGTAGCTAGAGTTGTGACGCTCACGAACGAACCTAATCGATTGAACGGCTTTTTAACATGAACGATAGGAACCGAGTCGCAGTGGTGAGCCGTTCTTTTTATTTTTCGTTCTTCTCTTTTTTTTACCGCTGTCACATTCACAGCATGCGCACACAAGCTCCTCCTCCTACTCCACTGAGACGGAGATCATGCAGAGTAAACTCGTGGTGGAATGTTGATATGCAAATTTCACATGTCAGTCAGAAGCAGGAATATGAAGATATTATTGTAGCAAAAGTCTTTAGCACCTGTAACTGCAGAATTTGAATGCGTACACTAAAGTCACAGTAAATTTGAAGTCGTATATATTTATTTTGCATGTGTACTCTAAAGTCACAAATGTGTAACAGTACATTTGAAGTCGTAAATATTTTTAATACCATTGTAAACACAAAATAGGGTCTATGAGTACGCAAATCTGTGTTACAGGTGCACAAATCCTTTTGCTACAATCATTGCAGCGCAGTTGGTGCAAAACACATTTGCACACCCGTGTTTCATCTGAGAACATGCCCAAAATGTGTGCATTCGTAAACCCAAATTTGAACTAATGCATCAGAAGTTGCACATCTGTGAAAAATTTCCTCACAAATAAAATGATAAAGAACGCTGTGTTGATTCAGCATTTTAATGAGCAAGCACAAGTCCATCGTTACAAATGCTCGAATCTGCTCCTGCAAGTCTCAGCTGTTGGCTTTTTTGCAGGTAGTTTTGCAACACGTCTAGGTGGTAAATGGGTAGCAAAAGTATTCAGATCCGTAGATGCCAGAGCGTCCGTGGGCGGGACATAATAGTTGCGCCCATAATTTCCTAATCCAATGAAAGTCGCCGGCAGGAATGCATTTCTCAAATTACACTGGGACCCACCGCGTGCCAGTCATGGAGCTATAAAGATCGCAGCATACTCTTTGCGCGGGATACGTTTCTATCTGGAGAAGTGAAGAGGGCGTCCTACTTAACGGAGGTGGGTATCCTACATTATGTTAAATGAAATGACTTAGTTCAAGTGAATTCCCCCCAAAGTTTTGCATTAGCATGCCGCAAATGTGGTCAATGGACAAGCATGAGTACCACCAGCCTATCTAACTGGTGATCGCGTAGCAAATTGTCATTTTACCGGTTCAAACCAGCGCTTAAAACATATTTTCGAATCATTTGGGCGATGGGATTCAAACTATTTTTTAAATCTTTTTTTGGGCAACTTCACACAGGCGGCGCATCATCCAACACATTTCGGACCTTAAGTTATGGATACCATTAAAATACATTGAAGGACATTTGCGGCATGTTAATGCAATATTTTGGGGGGAATTCACTTGAACTTAGTCATTTCATTTTACATATTGTAGGATACCCACCTCCGTTCAGTAGGACACCCTCTTCACTTCTCCAGAAAGGAACGTATCCCGCGCAAAGAGTATGCTGCGATCTTTATAGGTCCATGGCTGGCAGGCGTATGGAGGTAGATTTGTATCTTTATTATGCAATCAAACAGAATAGGTTTCAGAGCAAAACTTACCACACTGAAATCAAAAAATATATTTGAGAGCAAAACTATCGAGACTGCAATCAAAAAATGTTTTATTGCAAGTAAAATAAATGTGATAAAAAAATTATTAATGGGAATCCAAAAGTTTTGTTTGCAAATCCAAAAGCTTTGTTTGCGAATCCAAAAGTTTTGTTTGCGAATCCAAAAGTTTTGCTTGCGAATCCAAAAGTTTTGCTTGCTGTTGAGCTGAATCTCGTGGGCGGGACCTACGCCGAAAGATGTAAGACACGTCTCTATTGACCAGTCTCGATCGGAGTGACAGCTTGGCAACATCCACAGTTAGTAACGAGAGAGGGAGTTTTGAAGTCCATGATGAGACAGAGCGGGACTCGGGAGCTGAGAGGACAGAAAATCAATGCGCAGGTATGTCTTCGGTCATAGTAATAGCAAAAAAGTTATGTTTGAACTGGTATGGAACACAAAGCGGCCTCACACAAAACCTAACATTATCAAACTTCTTCGCAAATTTTTTTAGTTTTCTTTGCAAAAAAAATTATCATTTAAATCCACAAACAACATATGTGTAATCCAGGCCATATAAAGACTGGGACCAGAAAATAATGACTTTCACTCCATTGAAACCCATTCATATTTTTCGATCTCATAGGTCCCTTATGGGCTCTACCGGAAGGGGCGTGACTTCGCCACTCTTTCAAGACCAAATGGTCTGAACCTTGAAAGTTGTTCATGAAGAATGATGCTGCATATTCCAAGTTTGCTTTCCTAGAGGAAATGACAGCCTGTTGAGTATGTCACACTTCATGCTCATTATAGCTCCACCTATGGTTAATTCTGGTCGTATCCCAAGCTCATTCTACGTGCCTGTCAATTCATACAACTTAAGAAAGGTCAGGAAAAAGTATTTTGGCATTAGGCCACCTGAAACCAACCCATCAAGGGTTGTCAATGTACTATGTTAGGAAAGTTATGCTCAAGGGTGTACCGAAGGTTAACTGGTTGGTGTGCACATTGTAATGCGGGTGTCACAACAGTAAAAAAAACAACTTCCAGCTGAATAAAGCAAAACATGAAGATCAAGTAAAATTTGTTCTTTTATTGAATAACTCTTTCCTCCTCCCCCCTCTCAGAAAGACTCCATCTCACAAAAACACTGCTGTAAAACTTGTTCCCAACATGGCCGCTAATGATATTATGCCACTCCTGTCCCCATGTCCCAGCAGGCCCCTTGCTGGTCTCCAGCTGCATCTGCTGCTCATCAGAAGGGCTTTAGGGATACATATATCAACAGTATTGGTTTTCCTTCCAGTTATCGCTGCCGCGCTCAACACTACTTCTGGAGTGAACGTAGGTTCCGGGAGGGTGTGATAGGCTGTGATAAACATATAGTTGTAAGGGTAGACGTTGCCATAAGAGCTGCTGGGTTCTGGTTCAGGGGGGCTGTTGATGACCTCAGCGACCTCATCGCCATAAGGTTGACGCAATACCACAATACTACAAGTACATGTAGACAGCCGAGGCTGCGTGGTTTTGAACAAATCTTATACCTGTTTAAACATCCGAGATATGTTTATATTTCCCTTCAAAATGTACAGTGTAACTCTGCCGTCTTTGGCCTTATTGCTATCAATTTTGTAAAGTTGTTCTTCAAGACGTATTGTGCATGTGTAACAAGTTTCATGCATATTGCACTTACCTAGTGGTAATGCAACTTGTTGAAATGTTGAACTTCAATGCCTCATTATAGCGCCACCTATGGGTTATTCTATCCCATCCTTTGATTCTCTTTCTCATTTTACCAGTTCTACAAGCCTGCCGATTTTTGTCTGCCAATAAAGTCACGATAAAACAATAAATACAAAAGGGTTCCTACATTTTTCATAGGACCCCTAAATATTTATTGAAATGTACATGGAAGAGAAAATACAATACAATCAACTTTTATCATAATAATGACTTGAAAAAATAACATGCTGCGTTTGACATTTTTATCAAATCATTTAAAGTATGTATCGAAAGTTGCATCAAAAGGAGTGGATGATGAGCCATAGTGTTGGACTGCAGCAGAAGCTGTGGGCGTCTCTGCGTCACTTCCACTTCATCTCTGGAAACCATTTCCACCTTTCATCCTGAATGCAATTAAAAAAATAAGTCATTCATTAAAATATCTTTTTAATAGATTGCTGTCCACGCATTGTGAAATGTAACCAAAACGTGTGTAGGCACCAGCATGAGGATATGGCTCATGCTCATATTGCTTTAGTAGTCATCGTTGGAACAGAGATGACTCACCTTGGCCCCAGCCGACGGGCCCACAGGTTTCACTCGGAGGTCCTCCAGGGACTCATAGGTGTGGGAGTCCCGTCTGGGTTCCCCCCGGGCCAACGGCGGGCCGTCTGCACCGGGTAACATCTCGTACGCGTCGTCGTCAAACAAGCCGGAAGCATAGTCCTTGTTTGGTGGCGCTGACCTCTCCTCGCCGTCGACCGGCCCCTGGCCTGCGGTGGCCAGGTGGTACACAGGGCTGGAGCTGAGGTAGTCCAGACTGTGGCTGCTGACCGGTCTGCTGTGGCCTCCACCTCTGGCCCCACCACCACCTCTAGCCCCACCAGCACCACCAGCACCACCAGCACCACCGTGCTTCTTCCCCCTCTGCTGGCCCCGGGCCCCAGCGCCTGCGCCCCCCGTAGGGGAGGACCTGGGGGAGGACCGGGGGGAGGACCGGGGGGAGGGTCTCGGGGGGGGTGGGCTGAGCCGGGGCGGCGCCTCTCTCTCGGAGGGGGCGTCCAGCAGCAGGGGGAGGGACGCGCTCTTGGCCTCCAGCGGTTGGAGCAGGGAGTAGACGGTGCGCGGCGGCTCGGAGGTGGAGGTGATGGTGGGGGGGCCGGCCAGGAGGAGCTGGTGAGGAGGAGGAGGACGAGGGGGTCTGCTCCTGGGGGTCTCGGGCTCCAGCCAGGCGGCCCTCCCTGGGGTGCTCTCGGCCAGGACTCTACCCCCCTCCCGGCTGCTGCTGCTGCTGGGCTTCCCCGGCCGGGCCAGTGACGCCTCCCCGCCACAGGGGGAGCCCCGCCCGTCGCTCACACAGCCGTCCACCTGCGCTCTCCTCCGCCTGGGCAGCGGTGGCATTTCCTGTGGTGGACGACGATAACAAAAACATTTAATCACCCATGAATTCATATAAATGTATAGATAATAGGATCTGATGAGGTCTTGAACGCGATGCGTATGACGACTGTGCTTGCCTCGGGTTTCTGATGGCTCTGTGGTGCCACGGTAACGGGCATCCTGGCTCTGGTGTTAACTGGAGGCTTTTCATGATGGCTGACCTGGATCATGTCATACAGCTCCTCAGCACACTCCTGCAAACAACCAAACACCTGTTATACCTGTGCTTACACACACACACACACACACACACACACACACGCACGCACGCACGCACGCACGCACGCACGCACGCACGCACACACACACACACACACACACGCACACACACACGCACACACGCACGCACGCACGCACGCACGCACGCACACACACACACACACACACACACACACACACACACACACACACACACACACACACACACACACACACGTGTTGACAGTGTGGTCTTACCTCTAAGCAGGAGTAGGTCAGATATTCCCCAAAGGGCTCAATAGGGCTCTTCTTGTAGTACTCGATGAGTTCCGTGAGGGAGGGGTGTTCTCGCGTGTCCCCGGCGACGATGAACTGTCCCGTTTTGCTCTGGCTCATCATGAAGTGGCGACAGCGCCCGTTGCCTCTGTGACCAAGAGAAAAGCACGAGGTGTGAGTGCCTCACCGAGCATGTCTCCTGGCCCGGTGTACAGTTTGCGTTGAGCACAGCATGACTCACTTGTAGGAGAGGATGTAGCCAGTGGCCTTGTCACTGAGACGAATCAGGAAGCTGCCCAGCTCTTTCTCATGAAGGATCTTTTCTGCATCCCTGTGAATAGATATCAATTAACATTATGGATTAAAGGATTACAAAGAATAGGTAACACTTCACAATAAGGGGTACATTTATTGACCAATAATTAACATTGGTAGATAGCATTAAGAAAAAGTTGATAAACAGTTAGCTAATGTTCTAATAATCAAATTGACTAATTGCTCAGGTTAACTACAGGGTTAGCCTTAACTCTAACAAATTTAACCCTAAACCCTATGCTAATGACATGTAATAATACTTTTAAATGCAACAACTATTTTGATTTAATGTTTAATAAATGTACCCTTATTTTAATGTGTCATATACCAAAGTATATATATATATATATATATATATATATATATATATATATATATATATATATATATATATATATATATATATATATATATATATATATATATATATATTATATATATTATATATATATTATATATATATTATATATATTAATATACATTTTTATTATTATTATTATATTATATGATATATATATATATATATGTTCCACAGCAAAGACAGACAAGGGAACATATCTTAAAAGAACATACACTCATTATATAATTCTCCTATTGATAACAATTACCACCCATTGGAGGGTGCTTTCCCTTGAGATGTTGAACCAAAAACTAGGTCAGATACAGGAGATAAGGCTGAGCAGGTTAGTCTCATCAGAGTCACAAATAATGTTAACATTTTTATTCATAAACCTACGGCTGAACAATAATTCATTGAATTATTGAGCTGAGCAGAGGGGGAAAAAGGATAAACGTATTCCCATAACTCTACGTGATTTAGGAATTAATTAAATATTTAGGGCTATGCCCTTACAATTATAAATGAGGGAGGTTTGTTTTAGCCTGATTTAATCAATTTATTATACATAAAAATATGTATTAAAC